>NW_026782030.1:0-195759 GCF_031769215.1 Ylistrum balloti
ACGGTTGCTTAACACACATTGTTATAGTTGATAACTAATTCAATGATTCTATAATCTTATCATTTCTTATCAGACTTGTAAGCTAATCCACTTTGAATTTCAAATATACAAAAATCTCTTTATAATAAAGAGACCAGATGTGTCGGTGCGACATGAAAACCCTCGCTGGTAACCAATGAAAATGTCCTTGTCATATATTATTTGAATAGTTGTACCCATACCTTTATCAATATGTGTTGGTGATTAGTTGAAGCAAGGCTCAAATCTACAGAATGAGCGTGATATGAAAGGGTTTTTTTTGTTTTGTTTTGTTTTTTGTTTTTTCTTTGGTTTTTTTTCGCGTTGAAGTCCAACCATGTCATGAATAGGCCAGAGGACATTACAAGAGGCCGCAAATCCATAAGCAGTTTTTGATAATGACTGTGAAATAAGATCGGGAGTTTTGCCTGTTGATAGTAAAGAATATGAAGTAGAACCGGAGTTGTGTCTGTTGAGTTTGTGGTGAAGAATCTTAAGTGAAATTGGAGACATAACTTTAGATTCTATGGCAAGTAATTCTAAATGAATTTTGCCGATTTCAGCTTACAGACACATTGGTAGAGATCGTGATATCAAATTTATAGCCTGCTTGCATGATCTAGGGTTAATGATATGAAAATATATCAAATAAAAGTTATATACAACAGAGAAAACAATACCATAAGTTACTAATCAAGATCATGATGGACACACAAAATGACAGATATCTAAAACCAGAATAATAAATTGTGAAATATTGTTGCTCGGTTGCCATCTTTCATAAACTTCCACTCTAGATCGATAAGGCTCTGACGTTTGCTTATTTCCTTATATACCAAAATATACTGTTTCTGGGAAATTTTCTTAAAACGTACCACGATCAATGACCATTATTTTCCACACAAGCTTCTGACTGTAGACGAATGATAGCATCAGCTACATCTTATTTTATTTATTGATATTTTGTTTGTAGATAACTCACATTTCAATATTTGTCTTCGCTAAAATGTAGACAAGCACAAATAAAGAACGACGTGCAATGCCAGCATGAGTTGATCTGCCGTTTGAATGCGGGAAGAAAATTGTATTCCCAAGCGGGGAATCGAACCCCGGCCGCCGCGGTGAGAGCGCGGAATCCTAACCACTAGACCACTTGGGACATGTGTATTGAGACGACTTGACTGTTTGTGCTTGACGGTCTCGTAACAATTTGCAGCAGGAGCAATAATAACGGTTCCTCTAACGTTAGACATTGGAACTGTGTACACTGTTACTCTTGTGGTGGCTAAGGCGGATGGTTCGTCATATATGTATGGGATGTGGAACAATTATACATAACCGGATCAAGTGAATAGCACAGTTCGCGGAGCCTTAACTAGAAAGTTATTTGAGTTAGACGTTGTCAGTCTGAATCCGAGTAGTGTTGATGTTATCGACCAATCTGTTTTCACAGGTTAGTTCTAGCTCGAAATTCACCTACACGGATACAGTGTTTTAAAAGTTCACGAACACATAACTCAGATGTTCTTGGAAAATTGATGGAGATCATCTATGAATAGTATTTTATGTTTTCTTAATCTAGGGAAGCAAAATATGAATTTAATTGAGAACACCACACCGTCATTGATTAAAATAAGTATAATTAGGTACCAAACTTGCGAATCTTTTACGAAATACATGGATAACTTCAACGCGAATTCAATTCCACAATGATAATTTCCTTAACGTGAAAACGTTAAGTACGATTTGACAGCAACTTATCAGGTCAGGAGGGCCGAGCGGTCTAAGGCAATGCTAACTGTTCCTCTAACGTTAAACATTGGAACTGTGTACACTGTTACTCTTGTGGTGGCTAAGGCGGATGGTTCGTCATCTGTATATTGGATATGGAACAATTATACAGAAGCGAATCATGTGAATAGCACAGTTCGCGGAGCCTTAACTAGAAAATTATTTAAGTTAGACGTTGTCAGTCCGAATAGTGTTGATGTTATCCATCAATCTGTTTATCATACTTAAACTTTTCTCGAAATTCGTCTTCTCAGATACAGTACTTAAAAGTTTACGAACACATAACTTTGCTTTTCTTGGAAATTTTATGGAGATGGTCTATGAATATTATTTGATATTTTCTTAATTTGATGAAACAATATTTTCTTAATTTGTTGAAACAAAATATGTATTTAATTGAGAACAAGGCACCGTCATTGATTGGAATAAGTATAACTAAGCACAAAACTGGCGAGTCTTATACGAAATACATGGATAACTTTAACGTGAATTCAATTGCACAACGATATTATCCTGAACGGGCAGAGTTTCAAGTGCGATTTGATCCACATTTGTCAAGTCAGGATGGCCGAGCGGTCTAAGGCGCTGCGTTCAGGTCGCAGTCGGGTCTTCCCGGCGTGGGTTCGAATCCCACTTCTGACATACAGTTTTTTCGTCGTTAACATTCACCTCACTTAACATTACTTCGTACCGGTAAAAAGGTTTTTTCTAATATATACCTCCACAGGACGGTTGCTTAACATACATTGTTATAGTTGATAACTAATTCAATGATTCTATAATATTTTAATTTCTTATTAGACTTGTCAGCAATTTCAAACATTCAAAAATCTCTTTATAATAAAGAAACCAGATGTGTCAGTGTGACATGAAAACCCTCCCTGGTAACCAATGAAAATGTCCTTGTCATATATTATTTGAATAGTTGTACCCATACCTTTATCAATATGTGTTGGTGATTAGTTGAAGCAAGGCTCAAATCTACAGAATGAGCGTGATATGAAAGGGTTTTTTTTGTTTTGTTTTGTTTTTTGTTTTTTCTTTGTTTTTTTTTTCGCGTTGAAGTCCAACCATGTCATGAATAGGCCAGAGGACATTACAAGAGGCCGCAAATCCCATCAGCAGTTTTTGCAAATGATTGTGAAATAAGATCGGGAGTTTTGCCTGTTGATAGTAAAGAATATGAAGTAGAACCGGAGTTGTGTCTGTTGAGTTTGTGGTGAAGAATCTTAAATGAAATTGGAGACATAATTTTAGATTCTATGGCAAATAATTCTAAAAGAATTTTGCCGATTTCAGCTGAAACACACATTGGTAGAGATGGTGATATCAAATTTATACCCTGCTTACATGATCTAGGGTTAATGATATGAAAATATATCAAATAAAAGTTATATACAACAGAGAAAACAATACCATAAGTTACTAATCAAGATCATGATGGACACACAAAATGACAGATATCTAAAACCAGAATAATAAATTGTCAAATATTGTTGCTCGTTTGCCATCTTTCATAAACTTCCACTCTAGATCGATCAGGCTCTGACGTTTGCTTATTTCCTTATATACCAAAATATACTGTTTCCGGGAGAATTTCTTAAAACATACCAAGATCAATGACAATTACTTTGCACACAAGCTTTTGACTGTAACGAATAATATCATGAGCGAATTCTTTCTTTTTTTCGCTTGATGGCAACTGACATTTCAATATCTGTCTTCACTAAAAAGTACATTGGAAAAAGCAAACGATGACAGGCAATGCCAGTTTTTAGGCCATTTCAATGCGGGAAGAAAAATGTATTCCCAAGCGGGGAATCGAACCCCGGCCGCCGCGGTGAGAGCGCGGAATCCTAACCACTAGACCACTTGGGACATGTGTATTGAGACGACTTGACTGTTTGTGCTTGACGGTCTCGTAACAATTTGCAGCAGGAGCAATAATAACGGTTCCTCTAACGTTAGACATTGGAACTGTGTACACTGTTACTCTTGTGTTGGCTAAGGCGGATGGTTCGTCATCTATGTATGGGATGTGGAACAATTATACATAACCGGATCAAGTGAATAGCACAGTTCGCGGAGCCTTAACTAGAAAGTTATTTGAGTTAGACGTTGTCAGTCTGAATCCGAGTAGTGTTGATGTTATCGACCAATCTGTTTTCACAGGTTAGTTCTAGCTCGAAATTCACCTACACAGATACAGTGTTTTAAAAGTTCACGAACACATTACTCAGATTTTCTTGGAAAATTGATGGAGATCATCTATGAATAGTATTTAATGTTTTCTTCATCTGGGGAAGCAAAATATGGATTTAATTTAAAACACCACACCGTCATTGATTGAAATAAGTATAACTAAGTACTGAACTGGCGAATCTTTCACGAAATACATGGATAACTTCAACGCGAATTCAATTCCACAATGATATTATCATTAACGTGAAAACCTTTAGTATGATTTGACAGCAACTTATCAAGTCAGGAGGGCCGAGCGGTCTAAGGCAATGATAACTGTTCCTCTAACGTTAAACATTGGAACTGTGTACACTGTTACTCTTGTGGTGGCTAAGACAGATGATTCGTCACCTTTGTATGGGATGTGGAACAATTATACATAACCGAATCAAGTGAATAGCATAGTTAACGGAGCCTTAAATAGAAAATCCTTTGAGTTAGATGTTGCCGTCTGAATCCGAGTAGTGTTGATGTTATCCATCAATCTGTTTATCATACTTAAACTTTTCTCGAAATTCGTCTTCTCAGATACAGTACTTAAAAGTTCACGAACACATAACTTTGCTTTTCTTGGAAATTTTTGGAGATGGTCTATGAATATTATTTTATATTTTCTTAATTTGATGAAACAATATTTTCTTAATTTGCTGAAACAAAATATGTATTTAATTGAGAACAAGCCACCGTCATTGATTGGAATAAGTATAACTAAGCACAAAACTGGCGAGTCTTATACGAAATACATGGATAACTTTAACGTGAATTTAATTGCACAACGATATTATCCTTAACGGGCAGAGTTTCAAGTGCGATTTGATCCACATTTGTCAAGTCAGGATGGCCGAGCGGTCTAAGGCGCTGCGTTCAGGTCGCAGTCGGGTCTTCCCGGCGTGGGTTCGAATCCCACTTCTGACATACAGTTTTTTCATCATTCACCTCACTTAACATTACATCGTACCGGTAAAAAGGTTTTTTCTAATATATACTTCCACAGGACGGTTGCTTAACACACATTGTTATAGTTGATAACTAATTCAATGATTCTATAATCTTATCAGACTTGTAAGCTAATCCACTTTGAATTTCAAATATACAAAAATCTCTTTATAATAAAGAGACCAGATGTGTCGGTGCGACATGAAAACCCTCGCTGACAACCAATGAAATGCTGGTTATTAGTTGAAAAACAAGGCTCACATCTACAGAATGAGCGTGTTATGAAAGTTTTTTTAAATTTTTTTTTCGCGTCGAAGTCCAACAATGTCATGAATAGGCCAGAGGACATTACAAGAGGCCGCAAATCCATAAGCAGTTTCTGCAAATGATTGTGAATTAAGATTAGGAGTTTTGCCTTTTGATAGTAAAGGATATGAAGTAGAACCACTGCAGATGTGTCTGTTGAGTTGGTGATCAAGAATCCTAAGTGGAATTGGAGACATAGCTTTTGATTCTATGGCAAATAATCGGAAATAAATTTTGTCGATTTCAGCCTGCAGACACATCGGTAGAGATTGTGATATCACAGTTATACCCTGAGGGAGAAAACAACACCATAACTTACTAATCAAGATCATGATGGACACACAAGACAAAAATAACTAGAACCTGTCCATAAATTGACAAATAGGGTTGCTCGTTTTTCATCTTTCATAAACCTCCACTCTAGATCGATCAGACCTTCTTAAAACATACCAAGATCAATGACAATTACTTCTTTGCACACAAGCTTTTGACTGTAACGAATAATATGATGAGCTCATTGTTTCTTTTTTTCCGCTTGGTGACTACTCACATTTCAATATCTGTCTTCACTAAAAAGTACATTGGAAAAAGCAAACGATGACAGGCAATGCCAGTTTTTAGGCCATTTCAATGCGGGAAGAAAAATGTATTCCCAAGCGGGGAATCGAACCCCGGCCGCCGCGGTGAGAGCGCGGAATCCTAACCACTAGACCACTTGGGACATGTGTATTGAGACGACTTGACTGTTTGTGCTTGACGGTCTCGTAACAATTTGCAGCAGGAGCAATAATAACGGTTCCTCTAACGTTAGACATTGGAACTGTGTACACTGTTACTCTTGTGTTGGCTAAGGCGGATGGTTCGTCATCTATGTATGGGATGTGGAACAATTATACATAACCGGATCAAGTGAATAGCACAGTTCGCGGAGCCTTAACTAGAAAGTTATTTGAGTTAGACGTTGTCAGTCTGAATCCGAGTAGTGTTGATGTTATCGACCAATCTGTTTTCACAGGTTAGTTCTAGCTCGAAATTCACCTACACAGATACAGTGTTTTAAAAGTTCACGAACACATTACTCAGATTTTCTTGGAAAATTGATGGAGATCATCTATGAATAGTATTTAATGTTTTCTTCATCTGGGGAAGCAAAATATGGATTTAATTTAAAACACCACACCGTCATTGATTGAAATAAGTATAACTAAGTACTGAACTGGCGAATCTTTCACGAAATACATGGATAACTTCAACGCGAATTCAATTCCACAATGATATTATCATTAACGTGAAAACCTTAAGTTTGATTTGACAGCAACTTATCAAGTCAGGAGGGCCGAGCGGTCTAAGGCAATGATAACTGTTCCTCTAACGTTAAACATTGGAACTGTGTACACTGTTACTCTTGTGGTGGCTAAGACAGATGATTCGTCACCTTTGTATGGGATGTGGAACAATTATACATAACCGAATCAAGTGAATAGCATAGTTCACGGAGCCTTAAATAGAAAATCCTTTGAGTTAGATGTTGCCGTCTGAATCCGAGTAGTGTTGATGTTATCCATCAATCTGTTTATCATACTTAAACTTTTCTCGAAATTCGTCTTCTCAGATACAGTACTTAAAAGTTCACGAACACATAACTTTGCTTTTCTTGGAAATTTTTGGAGATGGTCTATGAATATTATTTTATATTTTCTTAATTTGATGAAACAATATTTTCTTAATTTGCTGAAACAAAATATGTATTTAATTGAGAACAAGCCACCGTCATTGATTGGAATAAGTATAACTAAGCACAAAACTGGCGAGTCTTATACGAAATACATGGATAACTTTAACGTGAATTTAATTGCACAACGATATTATCCTTAACGGGCAGAGTTTCAAGTGCGATTTGATCCACATTTGTCAAGTCAGGATGGCCGAGCGGTCTAAGGCGCTGCGTTCAGGTCGCAGTCGGGTCTTCCCGGCGTGGGTTCGAATCCCACTTCTGACATACAGTTTTTTCATCATTCACCTCACTTAACATTACTTCGTACCGGTAAAAAGGTTTTTTCTAATATATACCTCCACAGGACGGTTGCTTAACACACATTGTTATAGTTGATAACTAATTCAATGATTCTATAATCTTATCATTTCTTATCAGACTTGTAAGCTAATCCACTTTGAATTTCAAATATACAAAAATCTCTTTATAATAAAGAAATCAGATGTGTCAATATGACATGAAAACCCTCCCTGGTAACCAATGAAACATGTTCTTGTTATATATTATTTGAATAGTTGTACCCATACCTTTATCAATATGTGTTGGTGATTAGTTGAAGCAAGGCTCACATCTACACTATGAGCGTAATATGAAATCTTTTTGATTTTATTTTGAGTCGAAGTCCAACAACGTCATGAATAAGCCAGAGGACAAAAGGCCGCAATCCCATCAGCAGTTTTTGCAAATGATTGTGAAATAAGATCGGGAGTTTTGCCTGTTGATAGTAAAGAATATGAAGTAGAACCGGAGTTGTGTCTGTTGAGTTTGTGGTTAAGAATTTTAAGTGAAACTGGAGACATAACTTTAGATTCTATGGCAAATAATTCTAAAAGAATTTTGCCGATTTCAGCTTAAACACACATCGGTAGAGATGGTGATATCAAATTTATACCCTGATTGCATGATTTAGGGTTAATAATCTGAAAAGAAATATCAAATAAAAATTATATACAACAGAGAAAACAATACCATAAGTTACTAATCAAGATCATGATGGACACACAAAATGACAGATATCTAAAACCAGAATAATAAATTGTGAAATATTGTTGCTCGGTTGCCATCTTTCATAAACTTCCATTCTAGATCGCTAAGGCTCTCCCGTTTACTTATTTCCTTATCTACAAAAATATACTGTTTCCGGGAAAATTTCCTAAAACGTACCAAGATCAATGACCATTATTTTCCACACAAACTTCTGACTGTAGACGAATGATAGCATCAGCTACATCTGATTTTTTATTTTATTTATTGATATTTTGTTTGTAGATAACTCACATTTCAATATTTGTCTTCGCTAAAATGTAGACAAGCACAAACAAAGAACGACGTGCAATGTCAGCATGAGTTGATCGGCCGTTTGAATGCGGGAAGAAAAATGTATTCCCAAGCGGGGAATCGAACCCCGGCCGCCGCGGTGAGAGCGCGGAATCCTTTTTTTTTTTCTTTAAAAATAAATCTTTTAATGTTCCCAGCGAATTGGACCTTCGGGGTTGGGGCCCCGAAGGCTCCTCACAGTTCATATAAAATACAAATATAAACAATTCATACAATACATAAAATCACAGGTTTGCTAAATAATAAAGAATCACATTTTTTAAAAATTGCGTTGATGCAAACATACAATGTTTACTAATACTGATGAAACAAATAACTTGACATAGTCATATAGATAAGACGTAGGAAGCTAAATTTACATTACTTAGAGAAAAGTCGACTTCCTTTAATAATTTATTGTCAGCAACAATATATTTCTTGAACAAACTGCATTGTTTTTTCATCTGGTAGTAATGTTTGATATAATCAAAATACTTTCTGAAAGTATACTTAAAAAAGCCCTTCAGATTTAATTTAGACATCCCATTAACAACCAGATTACGCCTTCTAAGAATGCTAAAGCGTACTGTACCTAAAAGGAAGTTGATGAAAAAAGGATTTGTTTGTTTAACCTTGCTAGTGTAACCCAGAAGTATAAGTTTACCAAGATAAACATCTGAAAGATAGGTCTGATCAGCATCGGAGAAAAGCTTCTTACTTAATTTGTCAATGTAGGCCAAAAATTCTGCAAGGTCTGAACACTCAACAAACAGATGCTGTAGGGTTTCCTTCTCGGAATTGCACAATAGACAAGTGTCACTGTCAACTTTCCCTATTTTCTTTAACTTTTCCATTGTAAAAATAGTATTATGCACAATACGAAAATGAACATCAATGATGTCACAAGGTAGAAATTGCAAATACATAATGGAAAAGACGCGAGGAAGACAAACATTCTGAAAAATTTCTGACCAGTACCCCGAAGATTTAGGACATTTGAAGCAATAACGGATAAAACAAGCATAAATATCACGAGTAGTTTTGGGGCGTAGCTGAATAGTAGTCCCATTTCCATCTTTGTAAGTAACACACAGCCCTGGCTCTGTTCTTCTATTTGTATGTACATTAGTTAAAATCACATCTTTATAATTGACTGGAATAGATTTCATAATAGTATCATAATGAGATAACAAGATATCATTAGAGATATCGAGGTTAGCTTCTTTAACTACCTTAGCTACTGTGCTTGAGGAGAGGAACTTTGACACAACTTCAAGCGTTAGATGCTTAACCTTTACAATACCCGCCCTAGCAAAACACTCAATAAAAACAGGTTTCTCATTGTCCATAATGTTAGAGTTAAAAAACAAAGGCTGTTCATAAATGAAAAAGGTATCCATATTAAAACAAACCTTATTTACTGCCTGAAAGGCATACCATGCTTTCAACATTTCGCGGTAAACAATAGGCACTGTTCTTAAATATTTATCAGGAAATTTACAATAAATTACTTCAGCATCAAGATTTAAACCAAGTATTTTGTTGAAAAAATAGCTGCACATATTCTTCCAGACAGCAGTACAAGACGTGTCCAACCATCTAAATAAAAATTTTAATCTGAAAGATCTCAATTTTAATTCAATGTCAGGTACATTTAAACCACCTTCCTTTCTTTTACCAATAATAGTGTCATAGGCTACTAAATGTGATCTACCATGCCATAAAAAATCAATAGATAGTTTCTTGATATTACTAATAACTGACAGAGGAATAGTCTGTGAAGTTAGACAATACCAACACCTGGACATCAATAAGGAACTGATTACAGTAGCTCTTCCTTGTATAGTCAATTGCCTCTGCGACCACATTCTAAGAATATTTTTAATAGACACAACTTTACTATCCCAGTTCTTTTCGTTACACATGTGTATATCTATACCGACAAATACACCCAACACACATATAACCTTATCACATAATTTGATACGTAGTTTTTCAAGTTCATCCATTGTGATATTACCTTTACCAATACATAACATTTCGGACTTATCTTTATTTATCTTGGCACCAGAGCCCTTACTGTAGACTTCTAACAGGTTAAAAACATGTTTAAAAGTTTCCTTATTTCCAAGTGTCAACGTCGTGTCGTCTGCGTGTTGATACACCTTAGACTCAAATTCATTATGAGGAACTTTGATACCAGAAATATCTGGAGACTTTAAAAACATATTCCCCAGAGGTTCCGCGGCCAAAACGTAAAGCATCGCCGAAATAGGACACCCTTGTCTCACTGAATTTCCAATAGAGATAAAATTTGTCAAATTACCATTATATTTGACAGAACTGGAGATTTTAGTGTAAAAAATCTTGATCCAATCAACGAAATTCTCACCAAAACCAAATTTTTTCAAAAGTTTAAATAAATACGGATGACTAACACGATCAAAAGCCTTTTCTTGATCAATTTTGAGGATGTACCCTTCAAGTTCCTCTTGATTTGTTAAATCAATGATATCACGAACGCTAAAAATGGTGTCCGAAATATCCCGCCCTATAACACAGCACGACTGAAATTCTGAAATGATTGAGGGTAAAACAGACTTAAGGCGATCTGACATTACCCGAGCAAGGATCTTGTAGTCTACATTAAGGAGACTAATTGGTCTCCAATTTTTCAGAAGAGACTTATCCCCCCTTTTCTTGTATACAAGGTTAATAACACATCGTCTCATAGTTCTTGTCAATTCTTTTTCAGCCCAGATACTTTCTACTACCCGAGGAAAAACATATTTTAATTCATCAAAAAAGTTACAATAAAACTCAACAGTCAGGCCGTCCAAGCCGGGACTCTTACATTTGGACATAGTAGACAAAGCTTTTTGTATCTCATCAACAGTAATAGCAGAGTCACACTTATCTCTATCCTCCACAGAGATAGTTTTGTCAATAAAAGATAAAAGATTATCAATATCATCATCATTTGTCTCAATACAATTATATAAATCATTATAAAAATTGAATATTTCATTAGACATTTCATCACCAGTTGTCAATATTTTCCCATCAACATCACGTAAACATTTTATAGAATTGCAGTTCTGTCTATATTTCTCCAGCTTTAAAAAATAACTGGTATTTTTATCACCATCAACGGCCCATTTACACTTAGACCTTAACACAGCACCATTACATCTCTCTTTTTCAAACTTTTCCAAACTTTGTCGGAGCTCTTCATATTTAGTACAATCAAAAGGTTTACCATTGGCTATATCACAGGAAAATTCCTGTAGCTTATTTTGAATTTTATAATGTTCAGACATCCGTTTTTTACTTCGATCCTTTCCATATATCTGAGAAAATCTCTTTATTTTAAATTTCAGATTATCCCACCACACTGAAGGTTCATCGATAAACAATGAACATTTCCGTTCCTCAGAAATTAAATTTCTTATTTTAACATTATAATCTTCTTCAAGTAAAAACCAATTGTTCAAAATCCATATACCAGGGCCTCTTTCCTCAATACAAGTATCCAATTTCATTGTAACTAAAGAATGATCACTAAACGTTGTATCATTATAATAGATATTCTGCACATAGGTACTTAAATGTCTGGAAACCAAGAAGTAGTCGATTCTACTCTGTGACAAATTTCCATTACGTACCTGTTTACGGGAAAAAGCCGAACAATTTCTATTTCTACTGCGCCACAAATCAGAAACATTGCAAGTAAACATAAGGCTTTTTAATGAAGCCAGACTTGGGGTTGTATGATGTGCAGTAAATCCAGTCCTATCAAAACTGGAGAATGTGGAGTTAAAATCCCCACCAAAAATAATTTTATCTGCATCATCCGACAACCACTTTTTCAAATTATCAAAAAATATTTTTCTCTCACCATCAACATTTGGTGCATAAACATTAACTAAATCCCACTCTAAATTCTCAATGGATATTTTCAAACGTAAAACTCTCCCGTCATAACCCTCATACTGGATAACATTATTTTTCCATTTATTAGAAATAAGGAACGCAACTCCCTTTCTGTGGTTAGTACTGTTATCATAAATAATTTTACCATTCCATAAATGTTTTATTTGATTTACAAAATCATCATCCCAAAAGGTCTCTTGCAGGAAAGCAATAT
The DNA here is from genome assembly GCF_031769215.1 of Ylistrum balloti. Classification (NCBI taxonomy): domain Eukaryota; kingdom Metazoa; phylum Mollusca; class Bivalvia; order Pectinida; family Pectinidae; genus Ylistrum; species Ylistrum balloti. The sequence continues at coordinate 12,531 of NW_026782030.1, forward strand.
CACAAAAATTACTATTTACCAGTGCAAAAACACTTTTAACTTTATCCACATCTCTGAGGCCATTCACATTAAATGATACAAAACTAAGCATAATAATAGCAAAAAACATTCAAGTGCTTTTAAGTTTTTTAGTTTTCTTTTTCCTTTGAGGTTTGTGGACCTTTCCAGAATCAACACGTGACTTTAAAAATTCCCGCGAACGCAAAATGGAATCAGTCACTAGAGCACCCTCTACCTCGTCCTCCTCACTTACATCAGAACCCTTGCTATCTGGCCACATCGACCCAGAAATAGGTACAGGAGTACATGAGCCATCAAAATCTATGATGTCACCAAAGCAAACATCCCCATTAGGGGCGAGATTACCATCTGCCATATCTGTGTCCTTCTCTAACTTTTCAGGTACAGTAATGTTGGGATTAACCTGCGAGACCGTGACAACCTCTGAAACCGTGTTATTACTTTCAATATGCTCAACCGGAACATTCACCTGTATACACTCTGCATTAACTTCCTCATCTCCATCCAAATCCTGTAATTTCTCACTGACGACATTTATCTGTGTGTTATCGCTACCTGTGTAATCACCGCAGTCAAACATGTCACACTTGCACGAATCCAACGTTTCCTTGCATTTGTTACATTGTTCACGGCTACCAAAACAAATACAGTCATACCGATTACACCCCGTGCACAATCGTATGGCATTGTCCCGCCTCGGCGCGCGCGAACAATCACACTCAAACCTCACCTCACCACATCGGGTACACGGCTCAGTCGTACATGCACGTTTGAAATGCCCCTGGGCATTGCATCGGAAGCACTTAAACTGTGGACACTGACGAAACAGGTGTTGGTCACTATAACACAGAGTGCAAACTTTCACCTGGTTGTCGTGTATAACACGAAAGTAATCATTCCCGAATTTGATACTGTAGGGTAACGATTTCAGAGATGGTGGAAACTTTACCCTAACATATCTTGTACCATCCGCTATCTGAGTTCCTTTGTAAAATCGTCGCTTAATAGGCGAAACAATTTCAATGTCCAGACTTTCAAGCTTTTCAAGGATATCGTCATCAGATATATATGCTGGTAGATATAAAAAGCTCACCATCAGAAACTTCTGTGTTAAATCATAACACTCGTATGTCCTACCTTCAATATCAATTCCCTGCAATAACATGTTCGTCATTGCACGGCAATCGAGAGTGACCTCGTATAGGTTCCCAGATTTAGGGACACACGCCAAAACGGTTCCATCCCCACACAACTGAGTAATGGTATCAATAACCTTGCCAGCCTTCACAACTTTATTATCCAAAATGTCAACACAAACAGTATTTTCTTTTAAATAGTGTCTTTTTTCACTTTGTTTATTACGAGAGGCGTCCTGAGACGCCATCTCGCCCCGGTAAACACCGGTAACAAAAATGTCAACAAAACTGACGAAATACAATCAATTGTCACATCATCAATATTTTGTTGTAAACACGAATATCCAATGATTATATAAGTCAGAAAAGTAGGGTTAAAAACCCCGTCTTACCACCGATGTTTGACGATTATACAACAGGTAAACAAACGACGTCCATTGACCTTGAAATCATCACCGGAACCCAAAACATACCAAGTTCAATGACCATTACTTTGCATACAAGCTTTTGACTGTAAGGAATAATATGATGAGCTCATTGTTTCTTTTTTTTCGCTTGATGACAACTGACATTTCAATATCTGTCTTCACTACAAGTACACAGGAAAAAGCAAACGATGACGGGCAATGCCAGTTTTTAGGCCATTTCAATGCGGGAAGAAAAATGTATTCCCAAGCGGGGAATCGAACCCCGGCCGCCGCGGTGAGAGCGCGGAATCCTTTTTTTTTTCTTGTAAAAATAAAAATTTTATTATCCCAGCAATAGGGTCTCAAGGGTTGGGGCCCTTGAGATTCCTCACAGTGTAATCATTTCATAATCATGTATTAAAAATAGATAAAAGGTAAAAAGAAAAATCACATGTTTCATAACAAAGTAACCATAACTATCACAGACGAAAGTTTTACAAATTAACTGAGACACGATCGTCAATCACAGATACAATATTGTTATCACAAATAAAGTATTTTCGGAAAAGTGAAACATTGTTTTTCTTTCGATAGTGATTAAAAGCATAGTTGATAAATTTTTTGACTGTAAACTTAAAGAATCGCAATATTGGAACACTACCTTCATTTAACATGACCATATTTCTTCTTTTGTAAATACAAAATCGTGCCACACTCAAAACAAAGTTTATGAAGTACGAGTTAACATTTTTTGAATTTCTGCCACAGCCTAAAAGAACTAGCCAATCATAATTGAGTACATTCACAATTTCCGAAGGCACTCTAATAAACAAACTATCCAACATATCGGTTAAAAAGACGTTAAGGGTAGATAACTCTGGACATCCAATAAATAAATGAAAAAGATTACCTGGTGGCTACTGGCATACCGGACATGTATTGAATCTGACATACCACACTTCATCAATTTCTTTTTCGTAAAAATAGCGTTATGTGCAACTTTAAAATGGAGCTCGACACACTCAGCCGGATAATAAGGCACGTGTACCATTCTATAAATACTGTCGACCTCGAGCGCGGAATCCTAACCACTAGACCACTTGGGACATGTGTATTGAGATGACTTGACTGTTTGTGCTTGACGGTCTCGTAACAATTTGCAGCAGGAGCAAAGATAACGGTTCCTCTAACGTTACACATTGGAACTGTGTACACTGTTACTCTTGTGGTGGCTAAGGCGGATGGTTCGTCATGTACGTATGGGATGTGGAACAACTATACATAAACGAATCAAGTGAATAGCACAGTTAACGGAGTTTTAACTAGAAGATTCCTTGAGTTAGACGTTGTCAGTCTGAATCCGAGTAGTGTTGATGTTATCGACCAATCTGTTTTCACAGGTTAGTTCTAGCTCGAAATTCACCTACACAGATATAGTGTTTTAAAAGTTCACGAACACATCACTCAGATGTTCTTGGAAAATTGATGGAGATCATCTATGAATATCATTTAATGTTTTCGTAATCTGGGGAAGCAAAATATGAATTTAATTGAAAACGCCACACCGTCATTGATTGAAATAAACATAACTTAGTACTGAACTGGCGAATCTTATTCGAAATACATGGATAACTTCAACGCGAATTCAATTCCACAATGATATTATCATTAAAGTGAAAACGTTTAGCATGATTTGACAGCAACTTATCAGGTCAGGAGGGTCGAGCGGTCTAAGGCAACTGTGTACACTGTTACTCTTGTGGTGGCTAAGACAGATGGTTCGTCATCTTTGTATGGGATGTGGAACAATTATACATAACCGAATCAAGTGAATAGCACAGTTCACGGAGCCTTAAATAGAAAATTCTTTGAGTTAGATGTTTCCTTCTGAATCCGAGTAGTGTTGATGTTATCCATCAATCTGTTGATCATGCTTAAACTTTTTCTCGAAATTCGTCTTCTCAGATACAGTACTTAAAGGTTCACGAACACATAACTTTGCTTTTCTTGGAAATTTTATGGAGATGATCTATGAATATTATTTTATATTTTCTTAATTTGATGAAACAATATTTTCTTAATTTGTTGAAACAAAATATGTATTTAATTGGGAACAACGCACCGTCATTGATTGGAAACACTATAACAAAGCACAAAACTGGCGAGTCTTATACGAAATACATGGATAACTTTAACGTGAATTTAATTGCACAACGATGTTATCCTTAACGGGCAGAGTTTCGAGTGCGATTTGATCCACATTTGTCAAGTCAGGATGGCCGAGCGGTCTAAGGCGCTGCGTTCAGGTCGCAGTCGGGTCTTCCCGGCGTGGGTTCGAATCCCACTTCTGACATACAGTTTTTTCATCGTTAACATTCACCTCACTTAACATTACATCGTACCGGTAAAAAGGTTTTTTCTAATATATACCTCCACGGGACGGTTGCTTAACATACATTGTTATAGTTGATAATTAATTCAATAATTCTATAATCGTATCATTTCTTATCAGACTTGTAAGCAAATCGACTTTGAATTTCTAACATACAAAAATTTCTTGATAACAAAGAAACTAGATGTGTCGGTGCGACATAAAAACCCTTGCTGGCAACCAATGAAAATGTTCTTGTCATAAATTATTTGAATAGTTGTGCCCATACCTTTATCAAACTGTGTTGGTGATAAGTTGAATCAAGGCTCACATCTACAGAATGAGCGTGATATGAAAGTTTTTTTTGTTTTTTTGTTTGTTTTTTTTTTTTTGTTTTTTTTTTTTGTTTTGTTTTTGCGTCGAAGTCAAACAACGTCATGAATAGGCCAGAGGACATTACAAGAGGCCGCAATACCACCAGCAGATTCTGCAAATGTTTGTGAAATAAAATAGGGAGTTTTGACAGTTGATAGTAAAGAATATGAAGTAGAACCGAAGTTGTGTCTGTTGAGTTTGTGGTCAAGAATCATAAGTGAAATTGGAGACATAACTTTAGATTCTATGGCAAATAATTCTAAATGAATTTTGCCGATTTCAGCTTACAGACACATTGGTAGAGATCGTGATATCAAATTTATACCCTGCTTGCATGATCTAGGGTTAATGATATGAAAATATATATCAAATAAAAGTTATATACAACAGAGAAAACAATACCATAAGTTACTAATCTAGATCGTGATGGACACACAAATGACAGATATCTAAAACCAGAATAATAAATTGTGAAATATTGTTGCTCGGTTGCCATCTTTCATAAACTTCCATTCTAGATCGATAAGGCTCTGATGTTTGCTTATTTCCTTATCTACAAAAATATACTGTTTCCGGGAAAATTTCCTAAAACGTACCAAGATCAATGACCATTATTTTTCACACAAGCTTCTGACTGTAGACGAATGATAGCATCAGCTACATCTTATTTTATTTATTGATATTTTGTTTGTAGATAACTCACATTTCAATATTTGTCTTCCCTAAAATGTAGACAAGCACAAACAAAAAACGACGTGCAATGCCAGCATGAGTTGATCGGCCGTTTGAATGCGGGAAGAAAAATGTATTCCCAAGCGGGGAATCGAACCCCGGCCGCCGCGGTGAGAGCGCGGAATCCTAACCACTAGACCACTTGGGACATGCATATTGAGACGACTTGACTGTTTGTGCTTGACATTGGAACTGTATACACTGTTACCCTTGTAGTGGCTAAGGCGGATGGTTCGTCATCTATGTTTGGGATGTGGAACAATTATACATAACCGAATCATGAGAATATCACTGTTCACGGAGCGTTAAACAGAAAATTCTTTGAGTTAGACGTTGTCAGTCTGAATCCGAGTAGTGTTGATGTTATCCATCAATCTGTTAATCATACTTAAACTTTTCTCGAAATTCGCCTTCTCAGATACAGATCTTAAAAGCTCAAGAACACATGAACTCTGATTTTCTTTAAAGTTTTATGGAGATCATCTAAGAATATTATTTAACATTTTCTTAATTTGATGAAACAAAATATGTATTTAATTGAGAACAAGGCACCGTCATTGATTGGAATAAGTATAACTAAGCACAAAACTGGCGAGTCTTATACGAAATACATGGATAACTTTAACGTGAATTTAATTGCACAATGATATTATTCTGAGCGGGCAGAGTTTTAAGTACGGAACTTCGCCCATCGTCTCTGTGGTTTTTGTGGAAACAGCTTTCCTCGTATCAGTCTCATATTTGTAGTAGTGTGGCAAAATTATGGTTAATAAGTCCAAACTGTGAGCTGCTATGTGCCAAATGTAAAAGGAGGTCTTTGGACGCTCTAGCACATTGCTTACTTGATTGTAATCATCCAGATTTGGTTGCTTTTCGTGATGATTTTTTCACAAATATTGTTAACAATTTTCCCGTTGAACTGTACGTCACACTAGATAATCTAGAAAGACAGGACTGTATTTGTATCATGTTAGGACACATACCTGACGATGTACGGGAACTACTCCCAGATGAAGAATATTGCACAAAGTTTGCATACGAGTGTTGTTGCTTTTCGGTTAAAGCTGTTGATTTCACTTTTCAGTGAATCTGTATATGTTCTTATTTGCATTCAAATGGAATACTTATATATATATATATATATTTGTATTATTGTCTCTAAATTATTTTCCCATTTCATATATTTTTCCATGGCTATTTTCGTCTAAGTACTATTCCTAATTGTCATTAATATTGTATGTACCTTATATATTTGTATTAATTTTCTGATTCTTTGTCTTAAATTTGTAATGTACTCTTCATTTCTGGAGGAATAAAGTCAAAGAAGAAGTACGATTTGACACTCATTTACCAAGTCATGATGGCCGAGCGGTCTAAGGCGCTGCGTTCAGGCTGCAGGCGGGTCTCCCCGGCGTAGGTTTGAATCCTACTTGTGACATACAGATTTTTCATCGTTAACATTCACCTGACTAAACACGGCTGTATCCCGATTTGCCCACTATAAATGTAAGTATAGTTATATTATTCAATTACACAAACCATCGACCTCAAATACAAACAATTATAAGATGATCCCAGAAGTGGTGATGATAGTGCTGTTACCAGATAGTGAACACTGTTCCATGTACACACATAATCATTATGATAATGCTAGCTGATGATGAGCAGGTATCCCAAACCACAATGATTATTTACACCACGCACACCCCATACAGCGTGATGCAGGAGGAGCAACAAGACCACGTGCGAAGAGATATCGAAGCATCGACAACAGACTGGCCAAACATAAGGAGCGATTCCAGACTCAGAGGATCAACATCATGGAGTACGCCGACGCAGCATCACATCTTCTACACCTGGGATGAATTCCTCAGTTTTATCATGTGCAATGTGCTGGACTGATAATAATGTGCAATGTGCTGGACTGTCACACATCCTTTAGAATACTATGTTTTATTTTATTTATATGTATGTAATGCCAAACTTTCTTCTTTTTGTATGTTTAATTGTATATTATATGTAAAAGAAATGATAAACTTTCTGCTTTGCATGTTGAATTTTATTTATATGTATGTACTGTGTAAGAAATGATAAACTTTCTGCTTTTGCTATCTAATATAATGTGTATAATAAAATAAATGAAATCAAATAAATTGTAATGAAAAGTGCTGTTCTGTAATGTGTACTGATTAACTTTCTGCTTTGCTATTATAATAAGATAAATGAAACAAAGTAAAATAAAATGTAATGAAAGGTACTTAGTGTAGACTACAGGTATAATCTCAGGTATTAGCTCACACAGGTAAAAACACAGGTAAATGAACTCAGGTGAAATCTATAGTTAATCTAAAACTGACTATGAGTGGTTTTCTATTGTCTTCCTAAAACAACACCTTTCTTTGTTTAAAAAAGTGGGCAAATCGGGAACACCCCATCAAGAGTACTTGATAAAGATATCTTTTGTCTCCAAATAGCATGTTTTAACTGCCTCGGCTTTTTTCTAAGCTGATTCCAAAATGAAATGATTATACTTGACTTGTGAATAAATGACGAGAAAATTCCCATGAGACGAATACGGATTTAGAGTTAGGAGTGCGGCCTCCACAATTCAACCTTCCCATCATTTCCCGTTTCTGTTACAGTTTAATATGTACTGTTATTTCATTCTCTTGTATGGAAATATTTACTAAAATGTTTGTCGGTATCAATATGAAAATATAAACTTTCATAAAGGAAATCGTTGTTTACAACAGATGAAAGGACTATACCAATGACTAGAGGATTTACATCCTAGTCCATTCCTAACCTAATTTAACAAATATAACACATACATTGACGTATTTTGTATTCCGATAGAGAACTGCAATAGGAAACTGAGGGCTGCAGTTTTGTTACACGAGACTGAAGAGTAACATACCTGTGTGAAGAGAAATGAATATGTTTGACGAATCGGAGACAAGACTTTTGACATCAGCCGGAATATGAAAGCACACTTCTATTACGATAACACGCTTCAGCTCAACACGTGTCCCTGTGGCCGGGGAGGAGACAGGGCTTAGCGAATACTTTTCACAAACTTGTCTTTCCATAAGTAGTAGAAAAATTGACATGGAAAGCGAAAGTGTAATTATTTTTACAAACTCGCGGTCCGATGTATTCATTACTTGTTTAAAATACATGGGCTTAATTTATATTTCACAGTTAACTTATTGGCTGCCAAAGAAAATAGATAGATAAATAAGTAAATAAGTAAATGAACACAGCTCAAATTAAGGTAAGATGAACAATAACTTTATGGTTATTTTTCAGGTCATGTATGAAACTTAAAGTGACTACTTACACAATAGGAAATATCCGGACTTCACACCTTATCAGAATGCAATAGCTAAGTTTTTCAATGATTAACTTCATTACTGAAATGGAGATGCTTGTCATTACCCTATTGTGTGCTTACAGTGTGTTAAGTCCAACTCCAGTCATACCTCTCTCGAGAGATGTAGAACTTCCATTTCTAATGCCAATATCAAACAGACTGTACAGACATCCATACAATCAATTACTGAAGGCTTGAATCTAATTAGTGGACAACTATTGCAACCAGAACATGTCTTTCCTTCCTCACCCCCCAATATCCGTCTTTCATTCATATTTTCTTTCATCGTCTTTTCTTTCCCTTTCTGGTATTTTGTATCGATATTACTACAGACTTTTGTTTATTGTAATATTGGGATAAGCCAGGAAACTTTCAGAACTTGTGCCCTATCCATTTGATTATTTGTTTTTACTAAAATAAATTCTAATTAAATGATATGGTGTTACCAAATCAAATTCTAGCTCGGCCTAAACCCTAAATGTAATCAAGAGCAAATATTTAAAAACAAATTTTTTAAAACTGTATATGAGGGATTATTACTGTTGGTCTTTAAAATAGTTACTTTGAACGTATAAATATATATATTTGAATTCTATAATTAAATATAAATCATATTTATATGATCCATCTTTTAAGTGTAATATATGCTTTAGTGAATTTATCGATCTGTACTGATTGACCGCGTGTACAAAGGTCGATAACTCTGTCTTCCCTGTAGCTATATTTCAAGTTCGTTATTACCTTACGTTAATTAAACCATCTGATACAGAAAAGTAACAACGTAAATTTTATAACAGTATACAAACACGTGATTACAGACATCATACAGACCCGATGAGAGCAAGCTTTTGGCTCAATTGATCTCTTAAAACGTAAGCAACCTAAACGCATATTTAAACAGTTTTGTAATTTCTATTGTGATTTTACATTAAATAGAGCAATTATTTAAAAAATACTAGGATTTTTCTGTAATAGTATATTTTTTTCAAAAAATTCTTTCTCATGTCCGTGTAACAAGGACATTTCAATATGAAATGAAACTCATCTTCTGTATCAACTAAATTACTTAATTGTTTGTTTAGATCTCTTACACATTCGTGATAGTTTGTAATATATCTGGCCGAGACATTAGAAGCACAAAGGAATTAACAAACATCACAGTCTAAATAAACAATACACCTGGAACAATACGAACACCTGTTTTATAAATAACATTACACTAGTCCCAACATTTACTGTTCCCATTTAGTTAGATTTGTCGAATTTTCACGGTCGACTAGCCAAATACAAAATTATTTAAAAGAACTACAATTTGAAATTGATATTGATAAGTTTCAATTATACCTATTTTTGTGATTTAAACGGGTAGATTTTTCTATATTTGGTTTCTAAACAGTTTAGAATTGCTTATAATACATTAAAATATATGTTTCCTTATAAATGCCCTTTATAATCATGCAACGACTTTGAGCCTCAAATAGAAACAAAGATTTCTATTATAATTGATACATAACCGACAACCGTCCGTTGGTAAATGATATTCTGTATCTGTATTAACTTTTATAATGAAATACAATAAATATACAAAGCAAATTATTTGAATAGAGCTACCTGCTATTTATTACGGAATGAGCCCTTTATTCCGTTTAATATCAATTAATGATACTGAATGTCATATGTAAAACTCTGTTATTATAATTACAAAGAAGCAAAAGCAATGATTTTAATTAATATTGATACAAATACACAACAGTTCATTGAAGAAATTCGTGTCAAAATGCAACATTCACCTAGCGGTATCATATCATTGAATGAGCTTATAGGTTAAAGGTCATTGTATGATAAATTTGTTAAATGGGATAAGTTGTAAGTATACAATATCTTTCGAATATAATATATCAGCACATATAGTGCATTCTCACAAAGATAACAAATTCAAATTGCACTAAATGAAAAGATTAATATATGCAATGTGAAGGCAAGAGGCCCATAAGCCCGGTATCTACATTAGAGGAAAGATGTTTTAAAGATTTATATTTTTTTTTCTATGAGGCACATTCCCGTGCACCGTTACAAAACTTTGTTCCTTTCACTCAAGGTTCTTACAGATCAAATTTAGACAAAATTAAATCATTGCTTCAGTATTATAAGAATGTTTAAGGATTTGCAATGTTTTCAATGTTGGGACTCATCTCTCATGCACCAAGGGCCGAAACCCACTTTTTATACAAATTGAACTTTTCTACTCTTGGATGCTTAAGACTAAATTTGAAAAAATCTCATTCCTGTGATTTTAAAGTATTTGCTCTATTTCCTCCTTTGGAGTCAACCCCTCCGCCCCAGGGGACCAAATCCGTCGTTTATGAAAACTGATTTCCCTTTACCTAATGTTGCTTTAGATCAAATTGGGACAGAATCTCGAATTTGTAAGGAAAAGGGACTTAAAATAGTTGACCAAAGTTCCCATAGTAGACCCCGCCCCCAATAGGGCCAAAACCCACCATCTTTACAAAATTGGATATCCTATCCCAGGGATGCTTCTGACCAAATTTTGTCAAATTCATCACTAGTAACGATTTGTTGGAAAAGCTGACAGACTCACTTAGCTGAAGGACGAGATATACCAAAAGAAAAGAAAATCCAACAGATCTAAAAATTAATCACGAGAATAAATACAAAACAAAACAGAAACCGACCAAACACCTTCAGCATATCAAAAACGACAGATACGAGAGACAGGGTATCATCAAAACCAGTGCTGATTTGGATAACAAGTCAAATGGTTCCGAAATAAAAATTACTAACTGCAATCAAGCATGCTTTTCATATTTCCATTATCGTGTTCTTATCGAAGATGGCAGTGCTTTAATTTGAAGTGAGGTATGGCCGAATGTGATACAAATGGACACTTTTTAAATTACGTATTTAGCATTCAGATGGTTATGGAACTTGATAACGTTTGTTTTAAAATATCTGATAGCATTCTAAATAAAATTTATTTTAAATTTAGCATACAGAAACGTAAGATAAATTATACGGTTGAATTTGATTTCCAACACAACAATGAATACAACGCGTGGCCCCATGTCGTAAATAGGGTTTTAAAGCTAATATTTAGGTCTTAAAAGATGTTGCCCGGTTTTCCCTCGAAATAACCATGCTTAATGTGTAATAAATGTGTATTTTGCTACCATCTTCATTTTCCACATTTATATGATTTCATTGTTTGACATTAATGTTGCAGCGATGTCGTGACTAATTGATCTACTTTCTTATCAGCATTACCATTACATTGCTACTGAATCTTTTACCATCTTACTATTGACTGTCACAAAAACAACAAGAAAATATCAACATGTCAACATACTCATAATCCAAATTCAAGTAAAACACATTCTCGATACTCCAGGGGTTACGATACGTTAATTGGTTCCTGGAGAACAAATTAACCAATCATAGGCATATACAATCCTTTTGAAGATTACAACGAAGCTACAATCAACTACAATATACCGTTATGCGACCTCGAGATTCGTTTTTTATGTACTTCAAAGGATCAAACTAGTCTATTCGTTTTGTCCACAAGGTGTTGCACATGGAATCTCTAATTATACCATGACGTATTCTAGAGGTGTAGAGAACGAAATTGATTGTAATCCCTGGAGTTATCGAGGATGAATAAAACTATAGCAAAATATATACAAAAGAAAGATGTACATGAATACTTATTAAAAAAATACAAAAAGACCAACATTATCAATTCAATTAACTTCATGAAGATGTTAGTAACTTTACTTATTGATAAGATACAAACATATGCAATATTCAGTTTATATCACACGCTTTTCCAATAACGGAGTTTCGACATAAACATATCACAGATAGGTTGTTACAGTTGTGTTACAAGGTACAAGGATGTCTTTATGGCGTTCGTTCCACTTAAAACATTTACTCGCGATAACTATCTTCAGCCATCTGAGGCGTGAAATTCTCCATAATCATATATGGGATTTGTTGTACTTTAACAGTAATTAGGAATCTAGAAGCTTTATCCCTGTATGAAATAGTCGTGTGGATAATGTTGAAATGTTAAATGCTGGAACTTCTTTCGAAAAATGTTGGTCAGGTGTTTTTAAACTGACCGCACTTCCTTTGACGATCAGACAAGAGGTTTACAGTTGTCAGCATTATTGCCAAGGTAAGGCTTGATAATTACTCTTGTAAGGTAGAGCGGTACATGAACGCTGGTGTTCAAATACACAGTAAACACTTTATGCGACAACATTTCAATTGCTTAACATCTACTTAACGTTAAGGCATCGTTGTTAAAGGGACCTTATACAGTGTATCATAGGCAATAATATAATATGTTTACAAGTTGTATGCGGAATAAGCTAGCAAGATCATGCTTATATATATAATAGTCTCAGTTAATAAATAGTGGTGATAAGTAACAATTACACAGGTATATACAAGGTTATTGTTAAACAAAAGTGGTCAAAACTGACATGTAAATATTAAGAAAACCAAAGAGATAACAAAATCAAAGGACAGGACATCATGAACTTCATTTTTTCTGGCTATATATTGAGCTTTATGTTATTTACGAACAAAATTTATTCTGAATCATAAATACTCTTTTCGCTAGAATTATGTTAATAACTTTGGTTGTGTTATTGTTGAATATCAAATGCATACATAGCTTTGTTGATTGGTGATAAGGATTTTTATTTCTCCTTTTGTCTTTCGTTGAAATAACTAACGTCAGGCATCGCAAGGGAGATAATCAATCAAATCTAAGTAATACCACCAGGGATAATAACACAAGTAAACTAGCGTTCATAATTAGCGTTTATTCCACATGACGTGATTTTAATTTGGGAATGTCAAATGTCATACTTCAACTCCTATTCAAATGTGAATTTATTTAAATTATATTTCTGGTACCAACTTTTGCTCACTACAAGGCGAATTGCTTCTTCCTGACACTTTGACATTCTATTTGTAATAACGACAAAAGGAACATTTCATTGTTATTCGGAATTTAATACAAAAATCCATCAATCATTTCGTACGTTTTACTGTCAATTGTTCGAGTAAGTTTAGTTTAGTTTAGACCTATTACCCATGTACTTTAACAGCAAAATCCGAAAATTCCTGCCTGTGGGTTTACTTTTTTTTTAAATGTAAAGCTCTATTACTGTTTGGAGACACCAAAGGTCTTTGCAGTGTATATCTTATCATGTTTACTCCAGACTGATCAGATAACAATTTAGTTTGGATAATTATTTTAATTATAATCAAATTCGTGCATATTATTATTTCTTAGCATTTCAGGAATTTGTGACATGGAAATGATAATGTAAGCACTTTTCTAACAAAAGGGCGTACCCTTGATAATCATGTGGTTTGTGATGCATATCTAGCCGTCCGCCATTGAATGTGGCTGTAACTACACTGTCTGTCCCCACTTATCATCATCATCATCATCATCATCATCATCATCCCGGTCCACTGTTTTCAATTCTTAACTCGTCTTATATTTGTATAAATGTGTCAACTTCATTTGTAGATTTTCATCTTGCCCCAGATCGTGTTAGGTCATTCGAAAGTTAAGACTTGTAAATACGAGTTCTGTGGAATTAAGAGGATGAACAGTCTTCAGGAGTGCTGTGTTAATAGTGGCACGGCTAAAAATATACACTTGTATTTGACATCGTTCTAAAATTATAAGATACATGAAAATTACGAAATTCATATAAATTTTTTTGATTGCAATGTATACATTGTACAAATGAAAGGAATTGATAATATCACTGAATATTTATTAATTCCCGAATGTACAAATAATCAATCAATAATTAAGTTCTTTGTTATGTAATGAATATTTCTTCTATGGATGTAAAAATTTTTCAATGTTTAAATCATCACCGTTTCGGTTGTATGATAAAACATGTACTTTACCTTTGACATAATGTTTTATTTAGTCAATATTTTATTGGCTATCCCGCGAATGACGTCATGTTATATATATAAAGAATTCAATGACAACATATTTATGACACCAATCCTAATAAATATCACGTTCTTGGCACGTAGAACGTTTGAAATGTTCAAAAGTCATCAGTACTGAATGAGTCATTCAACAGCTGAGCACGACTTTTTTTAACTGTGAGTTTAATAAAACCTTCTTCAGAAATTAACGTTTTTGTCACAAAAGTCAGTGGACAGTATAAAAAATATATCGATCGATTTCAATTCGAATAGAAGATGTTTATAATGTAAAATTGAAAGAAAAGCCACCTTGATATTATACTTGTAGGATCAGTATGATAAACATAGCAAACTGGAATAATGGTGTCTGTCAGTTCCAGTCAATTATGTTAAATAATTTGCATTATATAACGCATGTCACTTTCACTAACCATAATCCATTGGATATAAGAACAAGCTTTACAGTGTATATTTCTAATGTCATCAAGTACTTATGCGATTTATTTTATTGTAACCAGCATACATATTATATCCAGTCTCTGGATCCTTTTGACATCGCGCTAGGTAAAAGCAGACAATATCATCGCGTCTAGGAAATTAAAGAGACTAAAGACCCTTCTACAACAGCCGCGCACATATATCTTTTCCATCCACGAACACAACAGAGGCAGCTTCCTCCTAAGCGGTATGATAAGAGTGATGATTTCAATTCCCTGATTGTGAATTTTCCATTATAAGATAGTAATCTACCTGTTTCCCAAACTCGAGGTGTAAACATTCGCAGTTGATTCGATCTTCATTATTTTCGGTAGACGCAAGTTGAGAAAGATTGTGGAAAATTTAAAATCACTACGCTGATCATAAATATGTTGTTATCTTATGTTATATTCATGTGTTCGATGTTCCTAGGTATGACATATGGTTTGGTTGATAAACTTTATTTCATTTGCGAACGTAACATTATATACTGCAAATCATCAGTTTGTCATTAGGATCGGACAGGTTGTATCCATGCTGTTGACACATTAGACTCTTTCAGGGAGGCGGTATTTGTACATGAACAATTGTCGTTTGTATTTTTGCGATTTCCGGAGTGTCCTGTTGGTGTTGATTTTGATGCTACTGCCAAACCTGTGGCTCATACAAACGATACATTGATGCATCAACAACGACCCTGTGCAATCTGCATCTATACCGGCTGACAAATCAGTCTACATTTTATCATATTTTGTTGCCATTTTTGCAGTTCTGATGTATCATTTGTAATGATAATGTAAGCAATACGATATAATATTAAACGTAGATATAGTTTAAGGATGAACGGCCATTATACTGTAACTCCACAACAAACTATTACAGTTTTTAGTGTAAGCATGAACATTAAGTATAGCATTGGAGAAGACTTCTCTAACAAGAGAATTGTCCCGACACAACTTCTCCTAGATAAAGGTCACCAGCCGGAACAGTTTTAAAATTCCCTGGTAATAATGTAATGTTTTGCCTATTTAGTAGTCAATACGTCCTAAGCGGTAACCTGGCTGATTATAAACATATAGAGTCAGGGGTCCTATAACTACCCTCATATCAAGAAAAAAAGTGGAAGATCATGATTTGTCAGGATGAAAATCGTGGATATGGCCTTTTTTCAATGGATTTGTTTATGAAGTGCGTCACTAGCACCTATGCAATTATTAAATATCTTATAGGTATGTAACGTATAAATAGATCTGATTTTGTAGAAGTGTGGTCAGAACTGGAACTTTGCCGATGGTTTGGATTTAAATGACCTATACATAAGGTATCACTTTCCCATATATTTACATTGTCCATCTGCCAACGCTGTATTTTTCTGATAAACTTGTAAATGCATTGAAAAACACGTAACAAATATGTTAACTGAACCTCAAATTCGATCAAAACTAAACCAAAACATGCATATAGGAAATATTTTCACGTGATGAACCTTGGAAAGAGAACATGGGAAATAATACCATGTGTTCTGGAAGAGTATTCGTCTTCTACTGCATCGGCGACACTCGCAATGAACATCTTGGTTTATCCAAGTAAGTCATGTTACATTGCCAAATGAAAACGACTTAACAATTAGGCATTTTATCATTGATTGTAAGTGAAAGGTTTGTACACAATAGGTTTTGTTACGGAACTGTAATAAATGACGGAGTATTTGTGTATTGGAAGTATAGTGGGATGTTTGCAGAAACTGGAAATGAAGCATAAAGCATAGCAACATTGGTATAGAGGCTTAGATGCTCCACAAATGCCAAGAATCATGTGATACCATAATAAAAAGCTTATTAAATTGTTTCTTTTGTTCACCGGTCAATTAATATTTTGCCAACATTTCGACCTCTTTACTTCATAATCTAACGTTGGTATTAACCGATTGTGACTTGATAAGCAAATGTCAATTAGAGTACCCAGGCAAAATATGGAAATCCGCCATGGGGCAAGTATGTTACTCTAATGCAGAGGTTTGAGAAAATAGTATTTAGATTGTCTTAAAAGAGTTATTGATATGGATGAACGGTGTGATGATTACCATAAAATTAAACCATTGCATATTGAAACCAATGGCAACATATAAACCTGTATGTAAAAGTCTTATGATTGAAGCCAACATTTACTTCTTATTAGAAATTTATATTTGAATTGCTTATGACAAATAGGAATTTTGCCCATGACGGGATAAGCGTAATGAAGTCTCTAGTGTACTTACGTTATGATTTATGTACAGAGGTAGGTAAAGAAATGTCTAGACAATGTATACGAATCTAGCTAAGACTTTTGGGGTGAGCAAGTATGGAAGATCCTCGGTCCTATTACCATAAACGATGTGAAGCTGTAAATTTTACTAAGTGATGAAAGGTAACTTGCCAGCAACACTGTTGTGATAATGAGAAACCTGCTTATGTTGTTGACGACACTACCCTTGCTATGATGAGTCATTTAAAATAAAACATTCGGGATTTCTTCACAAGATTTATGTGAAACATTTACATAAGTAAATTATGATAATATAACTCCTGTCATGTATTGAGATGTCGATTCCTCGTTCATCACAAAAGAGGTATCCAACTTTTTGATATAATGATTTACATTTTAACTGAAACACGATACACTTTGACAAAGGGTAGTGTGTATATCAGCTTACTAGTCCTTTCAACATACTTTTTGTGATTTTTAAAACAATTTGTAAATTCATTTCATAACTGATGGTTACCAAGAACAATATAAGATTGGAATGTATTATTATTTAAATAAGCCCATTACCGTTTAAACCTATGACGAATTTATTATTCCTTATACGTAAGCCGTCAATGTTAAATATGATCCCTGCTGTTTTCTAGTGTCTAGTGTCTTTTATCAGACATCGATAATGTGATTTATCGTCCTTGTTTAGACTTGAATTATAATCTTTGTTGTGTTGATATCAAACAGACGCGGACAACTACCCACTTACTGTTTGATGTACGAGATTAAAAAAAGTACATAGATACAAGGTAAACTGCAATTTGAAACGAGAAAACATTTTGAAAACTGTAAAACAGCTATGCAATCAATTACGTTTTGTATTTTAAACTGAACATAAGACACTTTTAATTGTTACGATAGTTAGCTATATTGTCTCATCATATTTTGATTAAGATAATTATTTATCAAAGCTTTACCAGGTACAGTGGTTAATTCAATTGTGCAAACACAGTATCTTTTGTATCTTAATACGGAAAAGCAGAAAAATACTGTAAGGATTGCTTTTGTCGAGAGAGTAATATTTCTGTAAAACATAGGAATGTTTTATTTCAGAATTGAATTAACAGTTATATATATATGATAAATGAAGTAATAGCAACTGTACGGACAAGATAATTGTCTAATTTTCGAGGCAACCTGACACTTTATCAAGATACAAATATTACATAAATTACTTCACATACATGGAACATAAAACAAATACAAAGTTATAAATCTAAATCGAGAGCGGTGGGGTGTCTCGATAATTCTTCGGCCGATGGACGCCAAAGGCCCTTCTTATCATTTGAACCACCGAAATCAAATAATGATATCATTTATTGTCAATTATGTTATGAAAAAGAAAACCTTTTTATGATATGGTACAAATGCACCAATAAAATGGATACAAATGGTAACTTATACCTTTAATTTCAAGTCAGGGTTGAATTTGAATTTGTGCTTGCCCGTTGTATGTATTTTCAACGTACCGTTGAAACGAAAACAAATTTCATTCATAAATTGGTTCTGTATATCTTGTTGCAAAAATGATATTGCATAATTTGTTTCTGTTATTTATTATTTGTCTACACATTACAGGTGCAATATATGATATGCCTAACATCCTATACTGTATCAACACGTGAAACGGCCACTCAAGTTTTCACAGATATATCAACTTCAAACGATTTTAATCCAAACAACCTCATGCGAAGCTCTGAGAAAGTGTAAACGCATGCGTCTAACGCGATCCATGAACTTTAAGAACGCATGGGGTATTTTCCTCACAGAAATCTTTTGTTTTGTACATAATCTTTGCATCTTGGCCAAGCATTGCTTTGACCCTGATTAGACCATTGAATCACTCTCTTGAAGACGTTTGAGGTGTAGTGGTATATATGTACAACAAGTTGTAGTATTGTTTGATTACAATCTTTGCACTCTCTCACAGTTATATAATCGTCGCACAGACAATTCTTATTGATCAGGCATTGAAACATGCGAGTTGATAACCCTATTTAAACGTAGGTCAAACGTGCTTTCTTGTGAATGAAAATCTGTTATTTGTGATTAATATCAATTCAGTGCCGGGTAGCAAGCCAATCCAACGCATGTGATGATTGAATGTTGTAATTTAACCAAATCGGCACTTTAAATTAGCCAAAGGCCCTCTTTATCGAATAAAATCAACGAAACTTATAAAAAAGAGATATCATATATATATACATATATTTGTTTGTAAGTAAGTTTGCCTTTATAGACAAACACAACGTTTCATTAGCCAATCGGCATTTAGAACTAATTTATGTAGAGTTGAGTTATTGTTAAGTATATACCAACAGCAATATATCACGTCTTAACAAGATTAATGGAGCACAATTACAAAGAAAAAGGTTCCGACTAAGCACTCTCATTAAACACCTGGTCTTTGCGCTACTGGTTTACACGGAGGAGAAAGTTTTACACGCGAGTGATTTGAGATGTAATAAACACTTACGACAGAGTTTAACATAACGAAGGTCAGGTCAAGTCACATCCGCTCAAAACTTTTCGTGAACAATCATTTTCGATATATCTATTACTTATCATGCTTGTATATAAACTCATTCTTTATCAGCTGACTTGTCATGTGTGAAAGTCGTCATTTTTTCTCTTTGAATTTGCTGATTTGTCAAATTCACATAGTAGCTGTTTGATTTTCAGTTAATGTTAATACAAAGAAGTGCCAATGTTGTCATCCTAATTACTCTTTAAATCTTTATATCTTAATTATGAAATCTAGTAGTGATAACGACGTCGTGAAGGATTGTATAGTCATGTTCATCAAGGAACTGGTAAACGCTGAAAATGTCCCCAATACATTATATAATGTCGATGACAAGAAATCTAAATTTTGTTTGTTTATTTGTTTTTTTTTTTTTTTTTTTTATTTTGATAGAGATTTTCTTTCGCATTTTGTTTCCTTTTTACCGAACTAAAGAACAAATGGCCAACGATTTGGAAAGCTTCGGTGAAATTAAGCATGACATAGAAATCAGGAACCACGTTAAATAGTTAATTTCTGTTTTATTTAGATGCAGTGGTAACCTTTCAATTTTATCATTGCACAGCAATAATATAGTATAACTAATTCAAAGTCAGTTGTGTATAAATTTAGAGTTTATGATTTTCCAGTGGCATAGGATAATAGCACACAATGAAAACATAATGGAAACCAGCCGCTTTTTCTCCTTAAAAAGTTTAAAATGTTAAAAATAATAAACATAAACCTAGAACTGTTTTTGCTTAACGTTTCTATGAGTGTCAGTTTCCTAAAGACAAAATCACCATTTGCTCTTACCCAGTAGGCATTCATATCGGTCATGAATTTAAACTGCTATATCATTAACCTGACCTTGACCGCTATGTGACGTTCTCCAGTAAAAAGAAAAAAAGAGCTAGTCTAAAATGCTACAATTTGATGACATCATAAACATGTGGACGTCATGAATGTACAGGGTAGATAATTCCCATACAAAATTACGACACGTAAGAGGAAGGAATAATAATGATATCATTTTGTAGATCTTGTTCATTTATCCATGCATTGGTTGTACGTTTCATAACATAATACATTTTTATTAACCTTTACATGAATAAGACGGTATCTTGAATCTATTTCAGAAGACGTCCTTTACTGATAAATATATAAACATTAATCTTGTCAACAGGTTTCGGTGGCATTCATAATGTAATAATTGCAACTTGATTTTAATGAGACGACAGATGTGTTTATAATTATGAAAAAACGTGTAATTGAGACAAAATCTGATAGTGTATGAAACGAAAATTATACTCCGATAACGGTTAGATACAAAATCATGCTATTCAAGAATCAATAATGTTTGACAACAATGTATTCAAACGTTCAGTGAAAGATTGTTTGGGTGTCACCTGTTGACATGAGGTCACTAGGTTGTATATCACTACATTAAGCTTTGTTTGACTAAACCGATGACCGACACAAATCCCACGCCATAGCTTGACAACAGCCTTTGAAATCTAATCTCACTGTAAGTAATGATTTAGAAAGTGTATTTATCATTATCGTATCTCGGCCAATCGTAATTGTTGAAATATCTTTAGACATTTTTATTGTATCTATAGTATGAATTGCAAATATTATTATGTCATCAGGATATCGGAATTAGTATTGCATCTTAAGAATGATAAATTATTGACAATCATAAGAAAATCATAATTATTGTTACCTTGTCGACAATGGTGAACAAAATGCATATTGACAGTTATACACGTATGCATATTACGTTTATCAATATACATCCGGAAAATGTAATTGACAAGCCAAGGGACAACGGAATCATTATTTGTGTTATTATGATATGTATATAATGGGACTTTTTAAAGCTGTGCAAGAAAGAGAAGAGAATATGCTCGCATGGTGTAAAAAAGCGACCACGTATAAGACACCACTTACAGATCGGGGGTGTTTTCTCCGGTGTCCTCGGTTCAGATGACATGGAAGAGCCCTTAAATAGCGTTGCATTCTATTGTATGGAGCTCTGCAAGTACAGTATGCGAGTTCTACATGGTGTCCCTTTTGCGACTTCCTCTTTTTAAACGTTTTCTATCCCATGACACTTCACCTGTGAGTAAGGCTTCTGGACAAGAAATCTTTTATAAAAACAACAAGAAAATACCAAAGAGGAGAATAAGACCAGGTTTTCTGAAAGAGTAACCGCCTTCTGCTTCATTGACGACACCCGCCATGTCAATCTTAATCAATCCTAGTAAATAATGTCACGTTCTCAAATAGGAAGAAGGTATACAACAACGAAACTAACAGACGAACTAACGGTCATCAAACATGTCGATCTTCACAAAAAAAGAATATTTCTCGATGAGAATACTATGATGACCATAACATTTCATCATAATTCTCATTAACCTGTATCTCTTTAAACCCTGTGTTACAGTTTGTGTAGACGAAATCCTGCACGAAAGTCTTGATATATGGAGAATGCCCTTGAATATGGATCTATTGAATTAAAGCTTTGATAAGCATGATATAGAAAAGCTCATTATGTCCAGCCTCGTATGGTTACAAATTTCTTTCTCAAGTGGATCAGTTGTCTGGAAGATCTTACAACCAGACTAGTTGTTAATTAGAAATTCGATATATTTTTTTTATTATTTCGTCCTTTTTGGGTTCATTTTTCAAGAAACCGCAGCAGTATAGTTCAAAGCCATATATATATGAACCGCCGTTCACCTGTCTTGGAAAAGGAAGATCACACAACGAAAGAATCTGTGCATTCTTTCAGTTTAGTTCAGTTTGGCGTATAGTGTTATACTGAGTGGAAACATAACATGTTATAATAGAAGATTCCTTGTTTATAAACAGTAGTTACTACGCCCTTATTGTAGCTAAGTATAATGTTACCGAGTGGAGTGTCTTACTGGGAACGTTTCGCAATATACTTCAGTGTGGCAGTACTATAAAGACTGCTTAGGATCCATCACTATCTGGAGTAGGCTTACAGAAACATATTGCATCCTCGCGCGGCTATCAAAACTATGTGTTAACATGATTTTAATATTCATTTCTATTTCATATGAATATATATATATATAACTTTTTCATTTACCCTTCTAGGTATTTGATATAAATGAAAATGTTTCTTTAATCTTACATGAATGGAGAATTATTTCATATAATTTATTCATCACATAACTACCATGTTATCAGTGGAAGAACACCTTTTTCATTGCTATGACTAACGGGTAATAAACGGAGCTGACATCGCATTGAACAACATGTGTAGTTGATAGGTAAAACCTCTCGAAAACTCCGTATGTATGATACACTTATATATGTATGAATTCGTTAATCAAAATTTGTTCTACATAATGGTGATGTTATTTCTGCATATGATAATTTCTAACAAATGTTAAAAAGAAGAAAAGAAACAGGAAGACATTGTATTTTACATTAAGAATACTGAATAGTAATGACAGCCAGATTTCTTTACCGTTACCTATTAATTTTACGGGCTTAATCCGGTTTTACACCAGAAAAGTGTGTTGTATTGTTTCAGTCGCCGTCTGTAGACATGTAGGTATGTAGCCTTTTATCTTCTGAGACAGACATCAACATACGATTTCCTTTACAAGCCCACACACTTTTTATGGCTGTCCCATGTATGTATATTTCGCACGGATGCCTTACCGATAAAGAAAGCAATAAGACCGTGTTCCGTCGAAAGAAAACAAAACTTCAAGCATACCTCTAATACTCGATTAACGGTTTTCATTTATCTTTTTATAGGATTTATACACTATTTAAACAAAGAGAACATTTTGTCTGCTCTGTGGAACGCGCAACGCTCCGGCGTGTTAACAGTGTGGCATTGAAGAGACAGAACACAGGTGCATAATGTTACCAAGGCTAGCTACAGTCGTACAGGACGCCGAATGGTCATAACTCTTTTGAACTCAAAATTAATGCACATACCCATACATAAAACAAATAACCATAAAATTCACTTCAAATACTTACCTTTCTGTAAATCTTAACCCAAAATATGTTTTCCGAATTAAATTTCGTTTTCCTTTTAATAGCATGTGAATAGTACATATCTAAAGAAATAAAATATCTAGACTATTACAAGCACGCTATATACAATATTTAACTTGCATTTTTTTCTTTGAAGATTTTGAAATCTATAATTTATTTCTTATTTATAGAAAGAAATGCACGTCCTTCTTTGCTTGAATTAATATGAATACAAAATATAGATTAAAATATACTTAATATAGAACTATCTAACCGCAACTGTTGTGTGGATAGCGAACACAAGCTCTTATATACATTAGTCATGTAAATAATAATAACGAAATAAAAATAAAAAGAATGTCATTTTTCTCAATTCCCGTCTTTGACGCCCAATACTTTGGTACAATATACAAAAGTTCATAAAAGAGTGGTCTGTCGTAAAATATACAAGCAAACATCATTCTTACTAACTGTTTACCTTAGATAAAAATAAATAACAACAGATCAAAAAAGCAATTAAATAGAGACTGGAATGTTAAAATTTACTTAAATATTCATTCTGATGGATTGCATTCATTTTCCGTTGCTTTTTTTTTTTAGTCTGTTTATCTGTTCATCATTAACTTTGTTCCCATTTGAGAACGTTATATCATTCTTTAGGATAAAGTAGAATTTACAAGTACATGGTACATAGCGTCAGTGATGCAGCAGATTACTAAAAGGAGGTTACCCTTCCGGAACACCTGGTCCTATTCTGTTTGTATTTTCCCAAGGAATTTTTGTGTTAATATATCGCTTGTCCTCTTTCTTTATATCTATCTTGAGTTGGAATCAAGATTCCCTAAAACTGCCGGTATTTTCTTGTTGCTATTTTCCTGATATCTTATTTGAAAATTCTCAAACATGACAACTGTATCACCTGTTTACCTTAGTATCGCGTTGATTATCGACTTATCCCTAAATCCATATTATAATGGAAGATCAACAC
Source organism: Ylistrum balloti (assembly GCF_031769215.1). NCBI lineage: Eukaryota > Metazoa > Mollusca > Bivalvia > Pectinida > Pectinidae > Ylistrum > Ylistrum balloti. Next base: position 37,235 of record NW_026782030.1, read on the forward strand.
ATCAGGTAAGTTTCTGGCTCTACTCTATCTAATGATAAGTGCTCTGTCGATCATCGGATACAAAAATATCTCTACTAGAAAGTGAATTGCTATATTTTGATTACATTAACGGGGGGAGATAACGGATATTACAATAACAGACTCGGCATTCAGACATGCTAGTGGTGAATTTGTTTTGATTGTGGCATTTTCTGGAAACACTGAATCGGATGTGAAATCATGATAAATACATTGGTGTCTAGTGAGGACTTCCGTTATCCAATGTCACATATTACAATTTTATGACTATTTTGTTTATTTATTTTTTTTTTTTTTTGTTACTAAAATTACCTCAAAACATTTAAACAATCAATTAATCCATTTCATAATTACCTTGCGCATGCAAATGTGCTATTGCTATTTACATATATGATGCATAATTCATACCCTTATTCAAATGATTTGTTAAACAAATACATTGAGCATGCACGTGTCAATTTGCTTTGAGGATATGCATGAGTGGTGAAATTGAATATTTGAAAGGTACAAACAACATTACGTATATTTCTTCCATTAGTTCATAACCGTAAAGCATAGACATGTTCCACTGTGATGTTAACAGTTTATTATGTGTTATTGACCGTGTCTACTCGTTACCATCTCGATGTTGACAAGAGTTATGCATCTGATAATCTGTGTACTTGTTATACAAAATTGATAGGCGATATTATCTTTCAGTAGAATTTGAGATTTTTATTATACCTTCCCAACATAAATGGTAAAGATAATGGACCAAAACGTGATGAAAAAGTAGCTAAAATCAATTATATGTCATTATGGCTTTGCTACCCCTCAAATAGTTCGTTTGTGTCCCCGAGACTGATGTAAGCGTAGAGCATATGTGCAGTGTTAGACTAGCGCCCATAGAAGACAAAGATAAAGTGAAAGTAGAAAGGATAGCAAATCAGGAAGATAGTTATCAGGTGTCAAAAGAGTGACAAAGAGGGCAAAGACAAAACATCATATGTCGGGTATGTAAAGGTAAGTAATGAAGTGATGTCGTGTCAGATATATTCAAGACAACCACAGAACACACGGTAAATGTATTTGACAAATGTCATGTACCTAAAGTAGCATATAAAACAGTAATAATGAAAGTATAAGCGTACACAGAAAATTATCTCTCGTAGATCAAGGAAGGTTAAAATATGCTGTTACGGTAATTCATGAAATACGTAGAAATAGAGAAATACAGGTGCTGTTCATATGCTTCTATAGAAAAAAAAACTAACACAGAAATACAGAAAGTATGATTATTAAAACAGAGTTTGTACATAATAGACAACACGGAGATACAGGTACGGTAAGTATGTTTGTATGGAATAGTCAACACGGGGACACAGGTTCGGTAAGTATGTTTGTATAGAATATTTAGCACAGAGATACAGGTACGGTAAGTATGTTTGTATAGAATAGTCAACACAGAGATACAGGTACGGTAAGTATGTTTGTATGGAAAAGTCAACACAGAGATACCGGTACGGTAAGTATGTTTGTATAGAATAGTCAACACAGAGATACGGGTACGGTAAGCATGTTTGTATAGAATAGTCAACACAGAGATACAGGTACGGTAAGCATGTTTGTATAGAATAGTCAACACAGAGATACAGGTACGGTAAGTATGTTTGTATAGAATAGTCAACACAGAGATACAGGTACGGTAAGTATGTTTGTATAGAATAGTCAACACAGAGATACAGGTACGGTAAGTATGTTTGTATGGAATAGTCAACACAGAGATACAGGTACGGTAAGTATGTTTGTATAGAATAGTCAACACAGAGATACAGGTACGGTAAGTATGTGTATAGAATAGTTAACACAGAGACACAGGTACGGTAAGTATGTTTGTATAGAATAGTCAACACGGAGATACAGGTACGGTAAGTATGTTTGTATAGAATAGTCAACATGGAGATACAGGTACGGTAAGTATGCTTGTATAGAATAGTCAACACAGAGATACAGGTACGGTAAGTATGTTTGTATAGAATAGTCAACACAGTGATACAGGTACGGTAAGTATGCTTGTATAGAATAGTCAACACGGAGATACCGGTACGGTAAGTATGCTTGTATAGAATAGCCAACACAGAGATACAGGTACGGTAAGCTTGTTTGTATAGAATAGTCAACACAGAGATACAGGTACGGTAAGTATGTTTGTATAGAATAGTCAACACAGAGATAGTAACTACACGAGGATTTGAAAAGTTTGCTTAAGTTATGGTTCAGTCGTTGTTTGCCTTATATCTATTCGGGAACGAGATATAGTTTTCTTGGATTGACCAAGATTTACATGGCGGGTGTCGTCGGTGGAGTAGAAGGTGCTTACTCTTCTGGAACATCTGGTCTTATTTATTTATTATTTTTTTTTTATTTTTTCGGTAGTCTCACTGTAACGTTTTCTTCTAGTCAAACCTTCCTAAGTGTCATTACTGTTTTGTAAATTTAATGTGTTGTTTTAATATCTTTTGTATTACGACACATGCAGTAACTTTCTACTGAAAGTTTTAGTATGTGCGTAAACGCTACGCTATTTCATTTAATGATGATGATGATGATGAATCTCATACAGTATAATACATTAGTACTACAATAATATAATTGTTTCAAACTGTATAATATACTTAATTGGTAACAGCTATTGGTCGTTTTGGTGATATGTGGTAGCGGTACGAGGCTTTAAAACCGACGTGATATTGTTCCATTAATCACTGAAAACAATGGACGTCGACAACCGGTACATCGTGTCCCTGTAGCGTCCATACTCGTAATGATGATCACAGCCCAACACCCTTACCTCTGGTTGTCGGGCTTGACGACTACAGTTACTATATTATTGGTGAATCCTGGTAACAAATTGTACACTGTAATGTTACTAGGACGTTAGCATATTTTCAACAAAAATAAAACTAGGAAGACAACAGTTATCCATCATATACATGTATTCGATGTGTAGAATACACAGATATGCAAACTCAAATGTATTTTAGGTCAACATTCGACTTTGAAGTTATGCAGGAATTTGGAAGTTTTTTCGTTATTTTTTTCCAAACAATTTGCCACAATTTAACTTAAAAGCTGTATATTGATGATTGGGATACTATCTGTATGCTCAAGACTACATTTGATGGAGAATGTATATATTATATATATATATAGTTACAGGTTTGGAAATCATCTTTGTCAAAATACGGTATTCGTTAGATGTTCAATAATTTTAATGGACATGACCTTAAGCAAAACGGCTAATGCTGGGCAATATTTCAACAAAATTACATAGTTGATCTAAAATCCATATACGTGGGGGCGATAATGGTAAAAATAATACTTCAATACTTTTGCATATAAATACATACAAATGTAATAACAGACAAATTTGGTGACTGTTTGACAATTTTCTTTACTTATTTCTAAAAAAAGGTCTTTAATTAAGTTTGTTTTTATTGTGTATTCGTATTTACACATTATCTCATCAAAAACAGTGATCATTTTCGTTGGAAAACATTTTAAATATCACTGGGGGCAATGTTTTATTGATGAATCTAAGTCAATTAAGCTTGTCCGTTTTTCTGGAGATGGAGCTTATCTGAGATAAATAGAGCAAGTAATGCGATGTTTCGTCAAATAAAGGTAATCTATTGAGAGAGTGATAAAAAATAACTATTTTCGAGTTGTCTGATTTAAAATAAATTTGAATATCAAAAATCAAAATCATTTAGTATGATCCTTTTTAAACTCAAAGATAAGCGCACTCCCTGAGGTCTCCATACATTTCCAAAAATAACTATCATAAATAATATGGAAAATTATATTCAATTTATTTCAAACAAATGTCAGACAGATTGAATCACTTAAGTCCTCCTCAATGAAAGCCGACACACGCTGCGAACAGCTCTTAATAGATTCATTCATTCTGTAACTCTTTGAGGAGAACTGTCGGTATAAATAGAAAGACCTTTTTCAGTCGTTATAATATTTAACATATACTGTATAAAGACTCTTTTGTGAAATGGGAAAGTAAATTATTTCATCTAAGGGAGAATTTTTACGAATCATTTAGGTAGAAAATGTTTTTGGTAAGATAAATAAGTGTTGCTTGCCATGGTGTCAAATTTACTTCTTCGATGTCTAGTGTCGTAAATTTGATTCGGTAGCGATTATTTTTAGACTAGTCGTTAATTCATTTTATGTTACTGTTATCAACAAATAAAATTATATCAATGTTTACCATACAATTACTTTGGTACTTCGGTTTTATCAGCTGTATGATGTGATTACTCCAACTTTCTGTACATAAACATTTTCGCCCAATAGATAATTACTTTTATGCCTAATTTGGCTGATTAGCAACATCTACTCGAAAATAAAAAAATACGTTAGTGTAGGTATTGTTTTTTTTAAATATGACAATCAATCGGTATTTAGACAAGTAATGAATATTGATGAAAAAGATACGAGTTCACACTGAAATAAATGTACATCTCGATTTTTTGTAATCGCCAGCAATACCTTTGCAGTACCCAAATTGATCATAAAGGTGATTGTTTTTGCCCGACTTAAAATTATTAGTTTCTTATTTATTGTTTTAATTGTTGAAATTCACTTCTTTCTTCTTCTTTCCTCCTCTCTTTCTGCCTTTATTGATTTTCATATATCTTTAATCATCGAACCGCCTCATTTATGTACAAGCATTGACCACAGATTTCTACCCATTTAAAAAGATCAAAGAATCCCATTTAATTCTCGACTTCTATCTAAAAGGAACTTCAATACATTTTATGTGGTCAGGCCAGAATTGTGTTTATCAATTTGTTAAAGAAATTCGATGACTAAAATTTGTGACTATAGAAGCAAAATGGTAAAGTAGAGTGTAATAAATATAAACACTCTAGTTTACCTGTTTGAAACAAGAAGTCCTATTGGTGTATCTTGAACGCAAGATAATAATCTGACCGTTCTGTATAACACACGAGTTGAAACAAGCTGTATCCCCTGTAATAATGTAATAGGACTTCCCCTTGGTAGCTGAGCGGTTTTATATGCTATGATATCAATCACAAATGAAAGATTATGATAAATTTGATACATTTTCCTCTCTAGGAGGTTGGAATTAAATATTGTATTTAGATGTTGGTACGTAAAGTTAGATATTAAATTAATTAATCGGGTTTCGTAAATCTAGTTTCATTTTTATCATTATCATGTAGTTTGAAAAGTGTAACAGCAATCCTAGTGGCCAGCTTTATTATGAACAACACGAAAAGTACATACATATAAGGATTTGTATGTTGATAACTACTACTAAGAACCATCCCCCTTCTTTAAGAACACAAAATGCATTCACCGCTGAAATGCACAATGAAACAATCAAACAAACAAGTCCATAGTTATTCAGTGTCCATATAATGTTTTAATGTAATCTATGTTTTATCTCCGTGAAAGTATTCGATTAAATGTTGTTATATTGAATTATGGTCTGTATGCACCAATATTCATTTTCCTTACTCGCCATTTTTATTTTCACCTGTTACGGAAGCCTAGTATTACTGATGAGTTAAAAACTGACCAAACAACAGCATTAATCTGTTTACTTTGAAATTGAAATTAACACTACGTTAAAACAGCTCTTTACATCAGACTGCTAACATTACCCAATATTGGCTATAACCGATACTATACTGACTTGTGTTGATATACATGCATGTGTATTTGTCAGAGTAAGAATGGTTTCTTCGGTAAAATAAACGCACACTGTATCTGACAAAGTAGTACGTTGTACACGACGAATGGCACATTTATAGGAAATTTGATCCCATTTGATAGTGTTGCCTGTTTTGCTATTTACTTGGTTGGTTTTGTGGTAATAAATGTCACTCGTTTAACAAATTGTTTAACATCGTGTAACCACAAATGTTCTACGGATTGCCTTAACGGTATCCACTTACTCCTTGTTCAATGGTATAATTTGCTTGGCCCACATGTTTCGGAAGATTGGGTCTTTTTTGAAAAATTCGAACACTTTCTGATGAGGTTATCTTTTTAAAGCCGTATATTTCTACAAGTTTTTAACAGCATGAACCTATTTTAGACTGTTTGGGTGATTGTAAGTATAACATTATAAAAATGTATTATATGTATCAATTATGTTCTTTAAAAAAAGAAAAAAGTTAAATCTCAGCAATGTCCACAAAAAAAAAAAAAAAAAACCAAAAAACAAAAAAAAAAAATCAAGATTTCACTTGTTATGGATTCGATACTTTGTTTTTTCACTAAATCTTTCATATTGATATCAAGAATATGACGTATCTATAGTACCTGGTGATTCACGATGCAGAAAACCACTACAAGTAAATGTATTTTGTTTGTTGGGTATATCGTGAGCAGCCAGTTGATACCTTACTGAACAACATGCAGGAGGCCCCTCACATGCGATCAAAGGAATTAGAGTAAAGTATCTTGCCCAAAAATACAACCACGTCAGTACAGTCCTGTCATTCTCTCCGTTTCCTGAGAAACTCAAATCACCACACTTGCGGTTACCTTGGCCAACTCTCTGCAGACTGAGCTGACATATTTTTCAAACTGATACGGCCAATTATGGATAATTGAAGGCATGTGTCAAAAACCGATAATTATATATTGTCTTTCCCTAACTATGCGATGTTACCTCTATATATCAGTAACTATTTTAGGACTCATTTAGTTTGTAAATATGACATGATAAAAGTGCATTTCCCACGGTAATTGAAAATATATATCCCGAGACGTCGGTAATGGGAGTGTACTTACCAGTATACGTGTCAATAGGCAATATATTGTAGAGAAGATGTTAAGTGTTAATATATTAAATACAAGTAGCGTTTATCCTAGTGTTTTCGCATGTGCAAAACATTTTTCGTAAATACCCACATATCAGAATACTTTTGACATTATAATTTTTATGTGGCATTTTGTTTAAAATATTACGACAAAAACTATGTGTCACAGATGGAAAAAAGTGGCTTTCTGTTTACATCTTCTAGCGAGAACTGTTCATTGTAAAAGAGAAAAAAAAACAATTTCGTTCCCAAACACATTGAAAAACACACTTCACAGGCTGAATGAAGCAAAGCAGTCCATAATTTTATCTTTTGTTGTGTCTGTAACGTGTCATCTAGGTCTAAAAATGTTGAAATGCTAAGATATGTATTGTTAGTGTCAACGAAGTGCTGTATAGCGTATATTGTATGTCTCTTACCGACCAATCCCGTCATTTTGTGGGTGTTCCCTTATCTAAAACTCATCACTTAAAGAGCCAATTTAACCGTATTAAGGTACTTGTAATACACTGCTTAACACTAATCATCAGTAGGGATAGTGATTTAAGTATATGTCCGTGCAGCCGTTTATATTATGTCTCTGAAAATGCACAGACCAATAAAACCGGAAAGACTGCTAGAGTGCCACCTATTGTATTTAGAAAGAAAGACAATTAAGATTTAGGTATAGATGCTATCAGTGCGAAAAATCCGCTTCCGTCTGTCATGTTTTTTTAATGTGTCTATTGTAAACTGAATCGATATTCATTCTTTCACATTTTAAAATAAAGCCGTCTGGAAATTAACTTTAAGAAATCTGTTTCCTATTGGCCTAAATAGTTTCAAGATAGGTCCTGTTGTGTGCAAAAGACTAACAATGCAGTAAGTGTCCCCTGTAGATTTTTGTTAGATAAACTTAAACCCAGACCACCTTAGATTTCTCCCCACGGGGACTGTTGTTTCATTCATATTTATAACTTAAGTAAATTCAAGTCATTTAGTACAATCGTGAATGGGTGTTTTGAGAAGATGATGGATCCCCTACCTATAACCCAGTTTCCTGCCCCAACTAAACCAGCCAGTGAAAATTGTTGACCCCATCTGGACCGATCTGCTTACATTTGAACCACAAAATCGCGGACTAAGGATTGCTATACAAATTTAAATAATATATGTTCTGAATACAATGCACACTTATGGACAAATTGGGTGATTTTGAGGCCTCTGATTGAGGGTAAATGTTTGAAACCACGGTGTCAGAATACCGGCGGACAATTAAAGCATATGTGAAACAAGTGATAAGTTTTGTGAGGCGATTACGCTGTCGATGTGTATATAGTGACTAGTGTGTTTATCGAGGCGTCAGGCTCTGGGTAGCCCTTTAATGTGCAGAGTGTATGATCAGGGACTCATTTAAAAGGAAATCACCGTGTACACGTATATCACACCTGTCGACACAGGTACATGTTTACACACTGACCTGCTGCTGTTAGGATTATATAGTATACACAGGTACGTTGTAATCATTTTTGGGAAATGATCACTTCAACGTCTCATGCCTTTTAGGACTGATAAAACTGAATGTACAGATTTGGTTTACAAACATCCATTTGTAAGTAAATTTGTTAAGTCCGAATGAGAAATATAGAAAGCTTTAAGATAAAGGGCTATCTTGTTTAAATGATTCTCTCTAAGTTCTTGCATGCAATTTATGTTTTGGAACTAGGAAATGTTTTATTCATAGTCTTAATCAAAAGCATAACCATTTTATTCATTTAAAACAAATATATCAGCATCGTAGAATAATACACATCGTTTTAATTGTGAAACCTTTTTTTTTGTAATAAGTACTTAAAAACTGCGAAATGTTATTAATAAAATTGATTACAAAGGCCGGTTATCAATTTTCTTTATTTTACAGTCGCATCGATATGAACTATAATTTAATACCTAATCATTGAACATTAAATATATCATCCCATTTTTATCATTACTAATATTCCTCCAACAAGATATTTTTTTAAAGAAAGAAATCATCCATTTTTTTTCTTTATTACAGATTTACCAAATCATGCCAACCTTTGCCGACTATAGGGCACACATATTTGCCGTGATTGCCAGCAGTTTAATCACATTTGGTAAGTCAAATTCATATTTATTATCTCCAAACATTGTATTTAAATTGCTAAACGATGAAAAGCGCTTAGAGCATTTATGTTCAAGAATAATTTATACAATACAAATTTGATCAGATATATATTTTAATGCTGATAATTCCGTTTTTTTTTCAAATATTGAAAAAAAGGACACAAAAGTAGTGAATGAAAAATACTTCATTGAAAATTAATTAGTAGCACAAAATAGCAGTGCGCGCAATATTTTGGAGTGCTGTATTGGATTACAGCATTCATAATACATTATAGAATCGAAAAATAAGACCCATAAATATCTGCATAGTCTTAGGCTCGATGCAGGCCATACATCAGAGCTTTGTTACTGTGTATATTCTCCTCTGACACGGGGTCATGTTACTTCACAAATAAGCCAAATTCGACACCAGATATGTAACATTGTTGTGATTCTCGTGTAGTTTTTATCAACTTTACTCAATTAGCTTTGACAGAAACGTCAACTCTATTTTATGTCTATTCAATGCTAATGGTAGGGTTTGTATGTCGTTACTAGGTCATTAGAAGGCTGTGTGCATATATCTGCAACTTAATGAAACAAAATGATAGCACGTTGCTGATACATATTGACTGATCAAATTTCAGGACGTATAAAATTTCTACAAACTAGACTCTTCGTTAACCTTTTTTCCACGTAATGAATAGCAATGATTTAATGTGCCTATTGACGTTGTTTTCATGTTTCCGTTCGTTTCCTCTTTGGACCGGTTTTTTTTATATTCATAATAAACATGTTTTATCCGATGGGTGAAATAAAATCGTATTTAATTCTGGGTATGACCGGAGTAAATTTAAAGTCCAAAGAGCAGATAAATTATTTATGTAAAATATAGAAAAATATACAGAATTAATTTTGGTGTAAATTCACAGATGTTTCATTAATTATTTACAAATTTTAAACGCACAAGCAGCAGTAACATTTGTTTTATCAATTTTTACATTGATAATGACTCTTTTTAGGTTCATTTTGTCAATATACGCCTTATGGCCTTTATGGTATCAGTTTTGATATTACGTCACCATGCTACATTAACCAGGATTCAACAGCATTGTCCAATTCTTTCAATTCAAATATTTCAATTAACCTCTCTTTTTCGGTGAAGGTATTTTTTAATGAACCATTCAAAAGATATCAACATTCCTGTGATCAATAATTCCTTTCTTGTCACATTTAACTGTATTTTTTTCCTAAACAATGTTCTTAAATATATAATTGCCTGTGCTGCATTCCATTCAAGTTGGATGTCCAGGTTAATCTTGTCCAAATCATGGATTGATAGTATTAAGTATTTATCACCGTATTCATTCATCTTCTTACTAATATGTTTATTTATTTGTTTATAATACCAAGGAAAGAGCTTCCATAGGCTATGTCTGTTGCCCAATCCCTGTTGTCAGTAAAATTTTGAAAATATTCTTGAATAAAACATCTATTTATATCGGGCGGCCGTGTGGCCCAGTGATAAAGCATTCCCCATTCGCAATGGTTGTAATATTTATAAAATTTTATGTTTTTTTATCTATATTGTCAATTTCCATGTGATCTAATTGGTTCTTTCAGTGTCATCTCAAACCTGCAGTGTTACGGATCCCAATGTGTTGCCTTCGACATTAGACCTCACTGTATTTTCATCGCCTGGCTACAATGGCGGCACAGGAACATACAGCGCGTAAGTCATCGTTATCGTCATTACCTAAACATATCACTACAATTTTCCCGATATCTATTTATGGGTGATATTTTCCCCCAAGGAATGTCATTTAATGTGAATAAAAGTCGTTGCAGATATGCATTTGTATTACAAGGGCAAATTTTCTAACATCTTCATAGTGATGTTTAAAGGATTAATGGATATGTCTCTTTAACAAGGTTTTTTGATTAGTAGTAATTGTCCATTGAGATTTTTCTCCAGTTCGTATGTATAATTGTGTTCTCGTTTCCTTTATTTATTTTTTATATTCATTATTTGATTTTTTTTATCTCTTACTAAAATTATATGAATTACGTTAATGATCGCCTTATTTGCAATTTCATTTTAACATTAACTAATTGATATCATTTCATGACTTTCAGTTGTTCAAATTTCACCTGGTAGCGTTTCGTTTTTCCTTGTATATTATTTATTGACGAAAGTACGTCACAGTTCATATATTCTAAAAAAAATGTTGATTTTTAGAAACATGGACTGTTTCTGGCTAATAGACGCTGGAGCGGCTGACCTGCAATTACTGATGTTTATGACTTACGACACATCATGTCCAGGCGATAAGATATATATTTACGATGGTAAGGGCAATTTATCATTGTTCCCAACTACAGTTTTCCCGTTCTGCTGTACATAGGAAAATGGCGACACTCAGTTTACATGGCGTGCTAGAAAGAAATTAGAATATTGTTATTTTTTAAACGTTCAACTTTCTTTAATCAACCTTTATGAATGTTCGCTGGTCGATAATAATCATTTAACAAAATGTGTGACAGTGTTTTGCAATGTCATACAATGTGACATTATCCTATACATGTCAATTTGTGTTGTTTACAGCGTTAACCGTGTTAACGCCTTATTATCATTAGATGAGTATGTACTCTTAACTCGTTTTAGTGTCAGCTCTCATGCTGTTGGTCAAGGCTAGGAATACAATGCTAATAATTGTGAAACGAAACTAATAATTTCCTCATAATCAATGACCATTGATCTTATATAGAAAATATAGAAAAAAATAAGCATGATTGGAAAGCGCTACCTCTCATATCCACACGTATTAATATGCAACGTGCCTTAGCGTGCTCACTCAAAGATATTAGTTTATGAGCTATATAATTTTACGTCCTATCAACAATATAGTCATTTACTGCTATGAATGCGAGGCGAGTTCATATGAAGAGTGCATGTGTTAGTGAGAGGCTGCGTTTTTTGTAAGCCTCAGTGTGATAGCTGAATTAATAGTGATAGCATACTGAACTTTACTGGCGAAAAGCCCAGCAGTACATCTTACCCGGTCATATTATACTAACATCAGGCGAATTAGTTGTTACACTGCTTCAACACTGACCGTTAATCAAAGAGTATTCACTTTCTATTCAGTCCGGTATGTTTCTGCTAGAAAACAGACCCCAAAGCGTGAACATCAGGACGTACAAACAAGATGGCAACTTTACTAGATATAAATGAGGACAAGACAGTATACAATTTCATTATTTTGTATCGTATAGCAAATCAATGTTCATGATACATTGCATAGATAAATATCAAAACAGTGCATTAGCTGTGACATTAAGAACTCCGTAAACATGCGATGTTATATCTGTCATTCACATGTATTTTTATTACGTAAAAGCTCTTTAATAAGTTAACGTATTTAAGTATCGTGATATAAAATTCTTCGATGTTTTTTGTATGAAAATTGTTGAATTTTCTGTCTTCTTAATTGCTGAGCAAGTATCCAAAAATCCTACGGTGACCAGCTGGTTATTATTAGTATGTAGCTGTTCTACTCGGCACTCATCCTCGATACTCTAGTGGTTACGATCACAAGAAATGAAAGTTTGTCAGACCTATTTCTAATCAAAGATGTATGGGATGGATCTTCCTCATATTTCATATCAACATTGTCACTTGTTGCATTCGTTAGATTTTGGTGCCGATCAGAAGAACAAAATGACTGCCAGCTGGTTATCTTGGATTTCAGTATTTGTCAACCTTAGTTCATTCAAAGTACAGGCTAGATATTTTTCAAATTTCACATGAGCGCTCCCCTTTCTGTTATAAGTGCCATGTTGATATAGGGAGTTCTAGGGGAAACAAAATGACATACAGGCGGCCATCTTCGATTTAGGCAATGGATGTGTGTTCCTCTCTTTCGTGAGAAGCTTGAGATAAACCTGTTTTCAAATTTATATAAAGGCTCCCCTTGGACCATAGTTGTGTACAAGTTTTTAATTATCTGAAAAGTAAAATGACCAACAGGCGACTATCTTGGATTTCGACAGAAAAATTGTTATCTCTATTTTTTCGAGATCTGAAATGAAGAAAAATGAATAAAAACAAAATGGTTGATTGATTACCATCTTGGATTCGGCAACTAAACGCGGGAATTTTCAAAGTTCATAGCACGGAAAATAAAACAGAGGAGACGAGAGAAAAGAAAGATTAGACGATGGTGGGAGCCAAGATCCCTTTGGAATCAATTGTTGAAAATGATACATTAAAATAACATTACACCATGTTTTTACACCTGTACACAGAATATTCTCTGTAATCAGGGACTAATAACCTCTATTTTGAGCTAATTCAAAAATTACTTTATATCCGCCGTTTCAGTTTTTGCAAGCAGGATATTTTCGCGTTAATTGATATTTGAAAGCGGGAGAATATTATGTGTCTAGGTGTGATTTTTTTGCTCTCTGTAGATGAGGTATTGATTACAGCATAAAGGGAAAAACAGACATCATTAGGTTCTTTCCGTTAAAAAAACTCTCATAAAAGAAATGTACAAGGTCTTTTTGAATGTGTTACAATTTCTCGAGTCTTATTCAATCACATTTCTAAACGGCATGTTTCTAACACACAATACCTATTCTAAATGGCAATAATGAATATACAGATCTGTAGAAAAACGATAATAAAAGGAGTGGTATGAAATAATAATACATGTGGAAAAAAACACACAAGTTCTAACAAAAAATCCAGAAGTAGATGTATTTCACCGACGGAACTTGTTCTAACAGTTATGAAGTAGGTTTCCATGGTCACTTCCAATTCAAATGACAACAATATTTTTAACTTTTACTTTATTTCCTAGGTAACGCCAACACAGACACGGCATTGGCTAATGGTGTTTGTGGAACTCCGTCCGCTCCAACACCATATTCTACCACTCAGCGTTACGCACGCGTGGAAATGGTCTCTGATAATTCCATCCAGAAGGCGGGCTTTCAAATTGACGTCATAGCTACTAAAGACAATTGTGAGTAAATACATATAACCTTACTAATTGTGAGTCATACATATTTCCTTACTCATTGTGAGTCAATATGTATTACCTTACTCATTGTGAGTCAATACGTATTACCTTCCTCATTTTGAGTCAATACGTATTACCTTTCTCATTGTGAGTCAATACGTATTACCTTCCTCATTGTGAGTCAATACGTATTACCTTCCTCATTGTGAGTCAATACATATTACCTTACTCATTGTGAGTCAATACATATTAACTTACTCATAATGAGTCAAAACGTATTACCTTCCTCATTGTGAGTCAATACGTATTACCTTACTCATTGTGAGTCAATACGTATTACCTTACTCATTGTGAGTCAATACGTATTACCTTCCTCATTGTGAGTCAATACATATTACCTCACTTATTGTGAGTCAATACAGATTACCTTACTCATTGTGAGTCAATAAATATTACCTTACTCATTGTGAGTCAATAAATATTGCTTTACTTATTGTGAGTCAATACATATTACCTTACCTATTGTGAGTCAATGGCATGTGTTACTTACATTTGTCTTCTCCTTTGCCTTTTAAACTATTTGTAAATATTTATTTTGTCTCCATATTCAAAGTACACCAGGTGACTGTTTTGATCCTCTCCTTTCTGACATCCCATTCCTCTTGGCCTTTTTTGGTGTCAGCTACGTGTTTTAGAATAAGGAATAGGCGCAGTAATCCCCGAATTTCTGGTCTTTGAATTGGTATTATCGTGTTATTACTCTTACAATTATCGAGGTAAAGATATGGATAACAGTGGAGATAGATACTTTGGAAGATATATCTTAAGAGAGACATATACTAGGGGAGACATATTAGGGGAGATGGATACTAGGGGAGACCGATACTTTGGGAGACATATACTAGGGGAGATGGATACTAGGGGAAGACATATATTAGGGGAGATGGATACTAGGGGAGACCGATACTTTGGGAGGCATATACTAGGGGAGATGGATACTAGGGGGAGACATATATTAGGGGAGACATATTAGGGGAGATGGATACTAGGGGAGACATATTAGGGGAGATGGATACTAGGGGAGACCGATACTTTGGGAGACATATACTAGGGGAGATCGATACTTTGGGAGACATATATTAGGGGAGACATATTAGGGGAGATGGATACTAGGGGAGACCGATACTTTGGGAGACATATACTAGGGGATATGGATACTTTGGGAGATATATATTAGGGGAGACATATTAGGGGAGATGGATACTAGGGGAGACCGATACTTTGGGAGACATATACTAGGGGAGATGGATACTTTGGGAGACATATATTTGGGGAGACATATTAGGGGAGATGGATACTAGGGGAGACCGATACTTTGGGAGACATATACTAGGGGAGATGGATACTTTGGGAGACATATATTTGGGGAGACATATTAGGGGAGATGGATACTAGGGGAGACCGATACTTTGGGAGACATATACTAGGGGAAATGGATACTTTGGGAGACATATATTAGGGGAGACATATTAGGGGAGAAGGATACAAGGGGAGACAGATACCAGGGGAGATGGATACTAGTTGAGATAAATACTACGGAGAGATAGATATTAGAGGAAAATAGATACTAGGAGGAGATGGATACTAGGGGAGATAGATACAAAGGGAGATGTATACAAGGTGAGATGGATAATTGGGGACATGCTAGGGGAGGTAAATACTAGGGGAGGTGGATACAAGAGGAGGCGGATACCAGAGGAGATGTATACCATTGGAGGCGGTTACTAGAGGAGATGAAAACTTTACTCTAACAAATGTTTATAACATTACCAACTATGGATACTGCCTACGATAACAAGAATATAAAAACATAGCTTTCAGTAACTTATTAGCTTTTAACTTTTTTTCAAACCTATGATAACAACATGTCTTAATGCAACATGTGCAGGCCCACATCAGATAACATGGATGTTAAGTATGTGTTTATGAAAACATGATGCTGTCTACATTTCTTAAAAACAATATTTTTTGTATACGTAAATTTGAAATTCAGGTATTCGTTGTGTATACAATACGTCTGTACTGACACTTTAATACATGTTTTTTCTTAAATATAATTTATCATTACACCGAAGGAAGGATCGTTCAACCCTGCTTTACTGTCCTTATCATACCACTGTTACTTGTTGAACATCCTGTCCTACCGCCCTGTGTCATGATATATACCCTATCTTTCTGACCTGTCTCATAATTTATATTCCATGTTACCACACTGTCTAATGATATAATTTCACTGTCTTTCTGACCTGTCTCATAATTTATATTCCATGTTACCACACTGTCTAATGATATAATTTCACTGTCTTACTGCCCTGTGTCATGATATATACCCTATCTTTTTGACCTGTCTCATAATTTATATTCCATGTTACCACACTGTCTAATGATATAATTTCACTGTCTTACTGCCCTGTGTCATGATATATACCCTATCTTTTTGACCTGTCTCATAATTTATATTCCATGTTACCACACTGTCTAATGATATAATTTCACTGTCTTACTGCCCTGTGTCATGATATATACCCTATCTTTCTGACCTGTCTTATAATTTATATCCCATATTACCACACTGTCTAATGATATAATTTCACTGTCTTACTGCCCTGTGTCATGATATATACCCTATCTTTCTGACCTGTCTCATAATTTATATTCCATGTTACCACACTGTCTAATGATATAATTTCACTGTCTTACTGCCCTGTGTCATGATATATTTTCCCTATCTTTTTGACCTGTCTCATAATTTATATTCCATGTTACCACACTGTCTAATGATATAATTTCACTGTCTTACTGCCCTGTGTCATGATATATACCCTATCTTTCTGACCTGTCTCATAATTTATATTCCATGTTACCACACTCTCTAATGATATAATTTCACTGTCTTACTGCCCTGTGTCATGATATATACCCTATCTTTCTGACCTGTCTCATAATTTATATTCCATGTTACCACACTGTCTAATGATATAATTTCACTGTCTTACTGCCCTGTGTCATGATATATTTTCCCTATCTTTTTTACCTGTTTCATAATTTATATTCCATGTTACCACACTGTCTAATGATATAATTTCACTGTCTTACTGCCCTGTGTCATGATATATACCCTATCTTTCTGACCTGTTTCATAATTTATATTCCATGGTGCCACACTGTCTAATGATATAATTTCACTGTCTTACTGCCCTGTGTCATGATATATTTTCCCTATCTTTTTGACCTGTCTCATAATTTATATTCCCTGTTTCCAAACTGTTTCATAATAAATATTCCACATGTTACCGCCCTTACTGATCAGGTCTTAAAACATCAATTTAAATAATTTAAAAACTGAAAGGCTTATGGCAAATGAATTTTCATTCAATACATTGATCGTTGAATCAAATTATTGAGCAAAATACCGACAAAATAAAAGATAAAGAAATGCAATTAATGCATTTAAAAATCGGAACAAAATTAGACACAGCAACAACAGGAAACATAGCGCAACCTGATGGACGAGACACATTTCTGTATACGAACGTTACTAATGAGTTATGTACCAGACTCGAGGATAAATAGGGATGCCCCGAATAGTAGAAGACACTAGCTCCATGTAAACAAAAACAGATAAACATATACTGACGAATACACTGCTAAAAAAAATCCCGGCCATACAATACAAATACAATTCATTAAGTCTTAATTTACATCAAACATGTTCATTTTTCGGATTAAAGTTTCTTAGACGCGCATTCATGACAGGAAATTAATGAATTATTTTTTATTAAGAAAATTAAAGGAAAATTCAGCAAATTAAAATCTTTAATTAGCCCTATAATTTTTTTTTTTTTTTTTTTTTGTTGATGAACAAATTAAGGGGATTTTCTCTAAGTTACGGGATATTCGGTATACAGAATTTTAATGATCCGATAAGGTATGATTTCTGTTTCATCATCCAAGCTTGCCATGTAAAATGTTTCCAGGGTTCTACAATAACGACAGTCTCCAAAATAACGATGTCGGTGACTTTGATAAAATATTTTACAACAGATATCAATGTATTAGTTTTTATTTCACTTATAGTCAATCATTGCTTGTCGAAATTGGTGCTGAAATGTTAAAATCACATCCACATTTTTGTGAATGTTACTCAATAAAAATTCTAATCCCGATTAGATAACGCTTCATTTAAGATGTTTAATACACTTACCGAGCTCAATTTAAAACCGTGAATTACATCATGAATTTATTCAAGTGGAGCGTTAAATATGGGTCCTCGTTGTGATTTTAATATCAAAGAGTTAATTAAAGTGAAGCATCTTCAACGAGGCAGGTGGAAATCAAATTCGTTATCTCATATATCATCCATGTCAGTCGCTACGGTGTGCAAATGACAGGATGGGAGACGACAAATGAACCTGGGTTAATATACGTTTATAAATAAGTTTTGATATATTTCTCAGTATACAGACATATCGGTTTTTTCATGTCATCAGCACTTTCGTGTACATTAGTAGTAACTGATTATCCATATATAACATTTTAAAAAATAAAATAGAAGTTTGGATGAGTCAAATACATGTTAACTAAAAGCTAAAATCAGAACAAATGTATGATTCAGAGTTACGCACTTGATATACAGAGTACCTTAAAAGTCCAGGACAATTATGTTAAAAGCTACATATTATACAAAATTTTAATTGCCTCACCTCCTCACAAACAAAACAAACAAAAAAAATCAATTCTATTCTATAACAAGGACGTGTTTTCCTCAATACATATCAAGGGAGACGAGACCTTGCCTCATATGTATCATAAATCATTTCTAATATAAAAATAACAAAATGGTGTTGTTATCTCGCGATTTTTTTTTCGTCGTCATATGATATTTCACAATCCAATAAAAACCTTAAATGAAATGTTGTAAGTGACCTTTACATTTTCTTTAAGGTGACATCAATATTGTCAACTAATGAACAGGTACAGGAACCCCTCTAAACGTCCATTTTTCTATCTATATATCGTACAGATACAGGAACCCCTTTAAAACGGCCGTTGCCCTATCTATATATCGTACAGATACAGGAACCCCTTTAAAACGGCCACTGCCCTATCTATATATCGTATAGGGAACAGGAACCCCTTTAAAACGGCCACTGCCCTATCTATATATCGTACAGGAACTGGAACCCCTTTAAAACGGCCGTTGTCCTATCTATATATCGTACAGATACAGGAACCCCTTTAAAACGGCCACTGCCCTATCTATATATCGTATAGGGAACAGGAACCCCTTTAAAACGGCCGTTGTCCTATCTATATATTGTACAGATACAGGAACCCCTTTAAAACGGCCACTACCCTATCTATATATCGTATAGGGAACAGGAACCCCTTTAAAACGGCCACTGCCCTATCTATATATCGTACAGGAACTGGAACCCCTTTAAAACGGCCGTTGTCCTATCTATATATCGTACAGATACAGGAACCCCTTTAAAACGGCCACTGCCCTATCTATATATCGTATAGAGAACAGGAACCCCTTTAAAACGGCCGTTGTCCTATCTATATATTGTACAGGAACCCCTTTAAAACGGCCATTGTCCTATCTATATATCGTATAGGGAACAGGAACCCCTTTAAAACGGTCATTGACCTATCTATATATTGTACAGGAACCCCTTTAAAACGGCCATTGCCCTATCTATATATCGTACAGGAACTGGAACTCCTTTAAAACGGCCATTGTCCTATCTATATATCGTATAGGGAACAGGAACCCCTTTAAAACGGTCATTGACCTATCTATATATTGTACAGGAACCCCTTTAAAACGGCCACTGCCCTATCTATATATCGTATAGGGAACAGGAACCCCTTTAAAACGGCCGTTGTCCTATCTATATATTGTACAGGAACCCCTTTAAAACGGCCGTTGTCCTATCTATATATCGTATAGGGAACAGGAACCCCTTTAAAACGGTCATTGACCTATCTATATATTGTACAGGAACCCCTTTAAAACGGCCATTGCCCTATCTATATATCGTATAGGGAACAGGAACCCCTTTAAAACGGTCATTGCCCTATCTATATATCGTACAGGAACTGGAACCCCTTTAAAACGGCCATTTTCCTATCTATATATCGTATAGGGAACAGGAACCCCTTTAAAACGGTCATTGACCTATCTATATATTGTACAGGAACCCCTTTAAAACGGCCACTGCCCTATCTATATATCGTATAGGGAACAGGAACCCCTTTAAAACGGCCGTTGTCCTATCTATATATCGTACAGGAACTGGAACCCCTTTAAAACGGCCATTGTCCTATCTATATATCGTATAGGGAACAGGAACCCCTTTAAAACGGTCATTGACCTATCTATATATTGTACAGGAACCCCTTTAAAACGGCCATTGCCCTATCTATATATCGTATAGGGAACAGGGACCCCTTTAAAACGGCCATTGCCCTATCTATATATCGTACAGGAACTGGAACCCCTTTAAAACGGCTATTGTCCTATCTATATATCGTATAGGGAACAGGAACCCATTTAAAACGGCCATTGACCTATCTATATATTGTACAGGAACCCCTTTAAAACGGCCATTGTCCTATCTATATATCGTATAGGGAACAGGAACCCCTTTAAAACGGTCATTGACCTATCTATATATTGTACAGGAACCCCTTTAAAACGGCCATTGTCCTATCTATATATTATGCAGGAACTGGAACCCCTTTAAAACGACCATTGACCTATCTTTATATTGTACAGGAACCCCTTTAAAACGTCCATCGTCCTATCTATATATCGTTCATGAACTGGAACCCCGTTAAACGTCCATCGTCCTATCTATATATCGTACAGGAACTGGAACCCCTTTAAAACGGCCATTGTCCTATCTATATATCGTACAGGAACTGGAACCCCTTTAAAACGGCCATTGTCCTATCTATATATCGTACAGGAACTGGAACCCCTTTAAAACGACAATTGCCCTATCTATATACCTTACAGGAACACATTTGGTTGTCGCTTGCTCTTTCATTCTCGGGTGTAGCGAACATTGTGAAATACTTAGGATGATGAATATCATGGGAACATAATATGGTAGTTACCGACTGTAGTTAACTTCAGTGTAGCAACATAGTTAAGTTGTTGGTCAATTGAAATTAAAGACACTGCGTTTAGAAAGAGAAAAAAAATCATGAAAATGTTTTAGTATAGCGAATGTTCTGACGTAGTAGGATGATGATTTGTTGCCTTAGCAACAGGAAAATGCATATAGGCGGATGATTTTTGCCCCTAAATTGTCAGCATTGTGAATGCTTGGAAAAATCACACCTCCAAAGCAAACTAGAATTAACACTTTACAAAGCCACTTTCCGAAGTATTCAGATGTGTGATCAGATAGTCCTCAGTACACTCACTCATAATTTGGTCTAGATTCTTTATCTATCGTAATTCCTCTAAAGCTTTTCTCAGCGTGTATGACGTATGAGTTACAATGTTCGTGTTTGTCGTGCTAATATTATCAGATAGCTTGTACCGGGACAAAAGCCTTGACGCTCTGATCTCACTAGGACTTCATATATGTTACAGCAGGAACGGGATGTACAGCCACACAGTCCATCACAGCCACGAGCTCATATCAGATGCTGACCAGTCCTAATTTCCCTGACAAGTACCCTAGGTAAATATTTCTGAATAGACAGCGATTGTTCTCAATACTGTGTATCTTAACATTATCAACACTCTCCAGGCTTGAGGGTCATCATGGTGAAGACAGTAGCGGGCTGAGTGACACTTATATTATCTGGCATTTGGGACATGCTATTTGGATCTTACTAGGGTCGCCCCTTGCTAGTAAACCAATTGAAAAATACAAATACTAAATGATATATGGTTAAAGAATGTTTACCCTACTTTTTCCACTCGTAGCTCGTATCCGCCCTTTACATATTTGTCACTCAAACTAACAGTATTATATATCAAAACGAACACCTATATATATCTGGACAAAATCGCAGATGTAAAAGCATGACATCCATCCAGTAAATGAGACAACGAAGCTCCAAACTTTGGACCAGTTTATATATTGCTTCATATGCAGATGATTACCAAACATATAATCGCAATGCAGCTATTTCGTTCTCTATAGAATTATTTATATTTAAATAAATTAAAATAGATGCGAAAAAGCAGTACACAAATGTAATGGAATATATGTTGTCTGTAATGTATTATCTAGTAAAATCCGATATGTGTGGTCGTGCCTATCAGTTCGAGAGACAAACAATTATTACCATATACAGTAACAGCTACCAAGGTCTGAAATACATGTACTTACAAATGTGAGCATGCAATATGATCTGAAAATGCATAACAATACAGGGCGTGTCGGTAATGTATGTACATATGATAGCACTGCCTATTGTAGACGGATAAATGCTGTAACCGAGAGTTTTAATCATCTTTAACATATTGGCTTGCTCTGTCATACAGTCAATCGGCAGGAAATTGCCAGGGGAATATAAGACACCTGTGGACACAGTTTAACATTTAGCTTCACATATTAGATGTTATTTATGGAAATAAATAGGGGAAAGTGGTAGATGGAAAAAACTATTTGTCATTTTGTGAATGTCCCAAACAGCGTATCTTGTTACAGTGTGTTTGTGTCATTCCGGAATTTTGATATCACAGTATTTGCTGATATGTATCGGGAAACACTTGCAGCAAAATTACCAAATGCACTTAAATGTAGTTACAAACCCAACGACAAAGATCTACATTGCCTATGTTGGACAATGAAATTGATTTTATCTTTTTTTTTCATCAATAAGAACCAAATTATTAATTTAATTACGCCATACAGCTGTTTCGTCCATTTCGGTTTCGTCGGTGAAACCTGAATATTCAAACCTTGGAGGCGTCTAAGTTAAACTGAAATCGAAAGAAAAAAAAAACGTTGAGAAATAGATGGAGAAATGCACTAGTCCCTAAATTATCACGATGAATAAGGCTATACAAAGCAGGCGAGTGTTAAGGGATACTAGCGGAGAAAGTGAGGATAGGGAAGTGATAGTAATCCGAAGAACACGAATAGATCAATGTTGGTTTGTTACGTTGCTGTTAAGCAGAATACGCGCGCATTACCCTTGTTCTGCATTGGGTATTCACATTAGTCGCCTCTTCTGATAATGCGCAGTAAGTTGATGAAAGATTAATATGTTGAAATATGCTGTACGTAAACTCTATACATAGTGTAGACAGACAGGAACCGGAATTGAATCCGTTATATATGTATATCATTTTTAAGTATAACATTTTAAAGAATTCCTCACAAATCGTCTGCTCTGTTTACAGTAACAGTGATTGTCGTTGGGCACTAATCAGTCCGGACGGGTACCTGGAAATAGACGTTATTGTTAGTGATGTGGAGGACGACGATCCATCATCCTGTGATTATGACAAATACTTAATATACGATGGTGGGTAACACAGCTGTATTTTAACTCTCCCTGAAATTAAATAACTAAATCATCTGTATGCAGTATATAAAATTAACGGTAGATAACATACAACTACCTTTAAAATCTCGTGCGACTAGTTCAACCATTTTATCATACGTGCTAAAACTTTACGTATATAGGTATTTCAAAATGTGTACAATGTTCACAATTCACTATGTATGCATGTATGTAATTCCGACCAGCTATCGGGATAAATACGTTAATGTCGTATTTCTTGCAGGCGCTAACAAATGCGATAATAACAATATAAGGATGATATGCTCTGAGTACCCCAAAGTTACATCGTACAGTCTTAACTCCACGGAATCAACAGCGACTGTAACACTCGAAAGTGATGGCTCCGTCAACAGACGTGGCTTTCTGTTACGCTTCCGATCTATTTCAATACCAACAACGACACCCATTACCACAACGACTGTCACTACCACCACCCCTACAACCACAACAGCTTTCATCGCCGCTGTCAGCTCCACAACTGCACGCAATGAAAAAGGCCAACGTAAGTTACAATATTGCAATGTTTATTAACCTACTTTTTCTTTTTTAATTTCTGACGATTATTTTGCTTTTTCTTTCGTAAGTAATTTCTAAAATCAATCAAACATATCTATTTCAGTTTTGGAAATGAATATGGAGCTACTCGTTGGAATCGTATTTGGTTCCCTTCTGTTGATAGCATTCACGATTGTGACTGTTGTTGTTGTGGTGAAGAAAGTTTCCATTCCACACGAGAAAACAATAACACCGGTTCAGCCGTACAGACCGAGACCACAACCTGAGATGCAGGCAAGGCCAAGACGATCAAATGGCAGCACAAAACGACCATCTCTACCTAACGGACATAAGACGCAGGCGACGGGCTTAGGGACAACACGCACCGTCACTGCCTGGTGACGTCATTAATTGAACACGTTATTGTGACGTGCTTCATGCACAAGTGTGTCATTAATATGATATAAATGTTATTTTCGAACTTAATTTCCTTTGATATATTCAAGAAAGTAACGAAATCGTTAAAAATGATTTTGGATCGAAGTCATTGGGGAACAACCTTAACAGTATGATGATATTCATCCTGCAACTGGCACTGTCATTGTCAGGGTACACCTGCAACATATATTTTGCTGTATTCGGCAGTGACTGAAAACAACGTGCATTAATTCGACAGAATTCGACAGAATTACTTTCTGAATTTGCTTTAGAATTACGTTTAATAGTATGAATAACTGTTGGAATCAATGATTTTATATGCTGTAATGAATAAGTTTATTTACGAAAATTGAAAAAATCTCTGTCTTATCCGGTGAAGTTCATTTCAGCGCAGAGCAATTATTTTGGCGTACGTCATCAGGCAAAATTCAGCTTAACGTCAACGACAGGTAAACAAAGATTGAACGATATAACTGCTGAAGTTTTGATTGTCTGATTTTCAATCAAAGTTGCAGGATAAATAGAATACATGTTCAGTGTCTTAATAAATAATTCATTTTGGCCTGGGACAGTAAGACTTAATGGCTCGCCAGATGCTTGGCACTTTTTGTCTATCTCCACTCTCGCCAAAATTCAGCTGATATTTTAAGACATTGATCATGTATTCTCTATTTATATTATCTTATATGACAAGTCATTGTTATATGACGTCACTGTTGACCCCGTCATTAATCGCTCAATATTTACTGATTCCGGTAGTCTGTGGGCATTAGCGTGACTACTTTCATTGTTATTGTATGCTAAATGGATGGTACTAGACATTTAATCTTTCTGATCAATTCTTTGTTTATGATGTACCAACCAGTGCACATTTTGTTATTTTTGTCTGTTAAGAATAGGTTCGTGGCAGCGTCGCGGTGAACCATTGTGAGGGTCTAGCATGTGTTATATGTGTAATGTTTTATTTAAAAATGCCATGTGTTTACACTGCCAAATGGTGAAAATGGAACGGGTTTTGTGCAATACTTCATGCCAATTTCATTCATCTTTAATGCCTATTTAAATTCATATATATTTACATATTACCACTTGTAGTTAATGACTGTTTCAATCTAATATAAACGGAATCACAGATTTGACAGAAACGTTTGAGAGAGATCTGTATTGATCGTAAAATTCCAATGACGAGCAATTGATATTGGAATCATCGATAGGCGATAATGTCTGTTCTGTGCAATAAAAGTAATATTGTATTACCCTATTTTATATGAAGCAGAAAATGAAAATCATCTGTGACTTTACAAATTTGCATGGCGATCTCCAAATGTTCAGTTGATAATATTCAACACTTCTGATTCAAAACATAACGCAAAATGGTAGTTTCTAAGACTTCATACTGGAAAACAAAAGTGGATATGCTTAACATGTTGATATGTAAACAATATCATTTCAGATAAATATAGGTATCGATTTAATTAATGTAGATGTCTACTTCGTTAACTATATAATGATTAGCTATCTCATGACAGTTCACAAAGATTAAATGATTGTTTTTGATTACAAATATTTTCAAATCAAAGTTGCGGAAGACGCCATTTGATGTACGGAAAAAATCCAGCTTTATTGTGTAAAGTTGTGTTTTATTTATAACATTGTAAGACTCTTTCGTATGTAAAAAAAAAAGTAGTTTTAAACGTAATTTGAGATGCTGAACAGGAGTTTTACAAACATTGACATCATTTAAAATACTGGAGAGTTCATACAATCTTACAGAGCCTATACGAGAAATTCAGCAACAAACTATGAAGGACGTACACGTCAGTGTATACATATAAATACATCAATGGATAATATAATCTACATTGGTTTTATTTCGAAGTTTATTTTATTCCATTTCATGTAGTTACCCATAATTATGGTACTTAAACGAAAACGTCTGAATGGTATAATGAGGTTGATTTGTAGATAACGATATATTGAACGTGGATTTATGTGATTTGTTGTTGGTTGTTTTCGGATGTGTGCAGAGTGAGAGACTGAACATAGGACAATAAACACAGGTGAAGATATTTGTACAGAAGGACAGAAATATGATGAAGAGTAATTGATCGTTGTATTTAACTGAAAGTTTCAAAAATCAAATATATATGAAATTTCAGTTTTGACTTCATTCTGTGGTGATGCACTTGTTCTCATTGTTTATCTTTCGTGTTGAAATTTGTTGAAGAATGAATAAAGCAGCTTGTCAAACAGAGAAAATTAAAAAGTATTTTAGTTGTTATTTTCAATAGTTTGTGTGTATAATAAACGAAAAAAATTGACAAAACACACAGTCTCCATGAACAATCAGAGAAAAACACGTTTTACATCTCATTAAAAGTTGATTTTATTTGCCTTGAGCGAAAGAGTCGATTAAAATGCCACTGTACAGCTGGAGACGTCTTAGCAGCAATAGAAGATAGGTGATTTTATGCGAAAATTATCAAGTGTCTCCTTCATATCCTTTCTTAACACTCTAATGTCTAGTGTCAGTTACTGAAATCTGCCGGCATATGACTTGAGCTGATACAAAGATATGTAAACTGAACTGAACGAAACAAAGAAAAGCTGACAGTCAGGTTTACAGGGAGCCCAGGTAGAGAAATCTGAGAGGCATTGTTTACATTAAGAAGGTTCAACTCTGTCATGATAAATAAAAGATATTTTATCTGTTACATTTTTAGCAGTGTAATATATGATATTACGGTGAAAATATAAGTGATGTTAGTACAAATATCAAGTTTTGATTTTTTCACTGATATTTTACCTATCAAACCACCTTATTTGCAGCGAGAATATCAATTATCACAGAATGCATTGTGAACTTCAGGAACGACAACTCGGATAGAAATAGCCCTATGAGTTAGTAGTAATTTCGCTTGTTAAATTATATGATGATCTGTGACTTTGATGCAAAAACTTCGCATCCGGTGGTGTAATGATATGAGAGGACACATTGCAGGTATCGCCAGAGTGGCAAATTCAACATGGCATCAGAGGAAGGTGTGAAAAACACGTCATGAATAGAATAATCACTTTTTGGTGGCATTTCTATTTCACCTCATGAGATGGAAACTTTGTGACAAATACAAATGTTTAGAACTGCATTTTATCAAGAAACAAAGGATATGTTCTCTTCCTTATACATTAGATCCTCTTAGGATTCCTGATGCACTCCTCTGTAATATCATGGAGTTGGTGATGTCACAAATTTACCTCTTATAGCTGTAAAGATATCGGCGATCATTGGTTTGGTTTGATATTTAAATACTTAGATAATTAAACGTCGGCGTGGCGTGTGCATGTACCGATTTTATAGTGTTAGTACACTGAAGTATACTGCCGAAGGTACCCAACATGACGTCCCATCACATCACACTAACAACGGAAGGACAGTCTTAACACGATTATTATGCTAAACGTTAAGCAGGGAGGTATGACTCGGCTAAAACACATACTTTCTCACAACACTCATCTAAGGCTAAAAGTGCGGTAGCGGCAGTGGAGGTGTCCGTATTTCTTAAATAAATAAATATCTCATCATGTTGGATAGAGTTTGCCCATGTAAATTGCCATATAAGAAAATTGTATCTTACATAGGTTTTCGCTTGCAAGGTAATCTGCGTTCAAGGGGCACAACTCTTACAGCATTGCTGGTTTACATTGATCTGTAAGCTGACATCTGACATCAACATATCGACAAAGTTCCAAAATTCAGTGAAGATTAAAAGATGAGAATAACAATCCATATAAATCTGTTTCTGGTAGAAAACTTTTGGCGTACATAACGAAACAATTGTTTTGTCATGGATCTTAACCTATCTTTACTATATATACAGCGTAATCACATACAGAATAATTTTCCATCAGCGAATGATAGTTATTCTGCAAATACCGAGAAAAGGATAAGAATTCGCAAAATATGGCTAGATGATCGTTAGGAATATCAAGTTTGTTTTTATGAAAATTTGGGGATGGATTTTTAAAAAATAAGAAAATAATTTATTATTATTATATATATATTTTGCAAACGTTTAGAGTTGATATGAGAGAGAAAGACTTATTCATTATGCGTGTATCTATAGAGTATCGGGTTTCATCATATTTTGTGACTCCGGGATGGAATATCTCTATCCTACATACATATATGATCCTTACAACACCAATGATCGGGTTGGTTTAAAGGGACGCAACTCCTGTAACTTTAGGGAAACAAATTTCCAATTAAAATAGCTTAAAATCACATTAAACCACATCAAGGCGTTTTAGTTGAATCGAAGACTCGTTATTTTTGTGGTAGTCGTCACTCATCCATACATTTATTGTAGCATTCATGCGAATGTCCTAACACATATACTAAAATCAGAAAACGATCCAGATATTTTTTAATGTTTACTGTTGGTGTGAGGCAAGCTTGGACAGTGACAACACCGTATAACGTCCAATTGGAACTCGCTTAACATCTTAAACTAACATTGTTTCGTTGTTCTTGTCTTGTTTGTTTTTTTCCGTTTGAGCATATTTTTCTTAATGTGTCGTTACATTAAAATATTTAAGACACGGTGTAATAAATCCTATTTATATTTCCACTGACCTTGAAGTCTGTATATCTACCAAGATAATCAGAGGTTATTTCTAACGAACTTTCCAGTTGGCGTACGACATTGTCATTATACATGAAAAGGCAGTTAGTGTTTATACCCCATAAACCTCAACATGGCTTTATTCAATTATTAATTGACTACATAATAATTTAGAGAAAACGGGACCAAAGGAGACATTTTCGCTTCATCAAAGATAGCATCTCCCGTTGAGAGATCGATACACAATATGTAAAAAAAAAAATGTTACCTATCTATGTATCAAGGGTATATTTATGAAATGTTAATATTGACACAAAGATCAAGTGTTGTGTTGAGATAACTGTCAGTAGCCAAAGTTTATCAGAAAATAGAAACAACGAAACAAGAATTCCTTATCATTCGCTTATAAAGATATAACTTTCCGTCCGAAGAGGTATTCCATGTGGAACCATTACCTGATAGAATGAAGCGACAACACGTCAAAACCATTGTACAAATCAGCGGATTTCTTCTTATTTTCATGGATTGTTTCGGATCAGGTAAGTAAAAAAAAATTATTCCGTTTTGTTTTTTTAATTACATTGTTCATGGTTTTACAGCACAGAATAATGAACTTATACACTTCGTCATAAATTCTGGCGGTCCTGTATCTCCCAGGTTCATCTCATTATATCAATATATCTTTATTCCAAACACTCAAATGTCTTATCTTTTTCCAAACTTGATTCTTAATTTCTTCACACTCTACGCCTCTCTCTCCCCCATTCTCTTTGAACCTCACAAAACATCTCATTGCTTTCCACTCCTCAAACCCTTACATGCGTTTGATCCCATTGTCACCCCTCACTCTGCATGTGTGGATGTCAGATTCTTTCATCCTCCAAAATGTAGTCCTGTGCATCAATCCACTATTCATCAGTGTAATCTTAACGGTTTTTTTTCATGTCCCATCAATACTGATATTTATAGACGGTCATGTTAGTGCGAAAGGAGTTTTTAGGAAGTTGTCATTTGTTCGTGAAAATTCTTCTGTTGCTGCTGTACTGACCGCGGGTACCAATATTGAAAATGGGCAAGCCACTTCTTTAATTAAAAGCGTTGAGCAGGCAGTTGGGTCTACAATTTATAAAGAAACTCGAATATGTCTTTGTCATGAACTTAAATCCAAATATTTCCTCACGGGAATGAACGT
This sequence comes from Ylistrum balloti, assembly GCF_031769215.1. Taxonomy (NCBI): domain Eukaryota; kingdom Metazoa; phylum Mollusca; class Bivalvia; order Pectinida; family Pectinidae; genus Ylistrum; species Ylistrum balloti. Next base: position 67,584 of record NW_026782030.1, read on the forward strand.
TGAACTAAAGGACAAAAGTGATGCAGCGCTAAGGATAAAATGGCTATTAACAGTTGGCGAAGAGAAAAGAGTAGTTTCCAGATCAAACCGTTCTTACTAACAGGGGGCGGAAGACACTATCCCTACCAGCATCGCAACATAAGAATGAACATACATTGTAGCAATTTATACATTCCAACAACGTCACGTTGTTTTAAAAGCCTGGCGTTAAATTGCGCAAAGTGCATTACAATAACGATGGAATATTTTTTCGAGATTGTTGATGAAGTGGAATAGACAGATACCCGTTACATTTGTCATCGTTTATGAGTTCTAAAATACGAAACGACCTGTTTATTACATCCGTTTAGTTTACATTTTAGTGTACTTACCTTTAACTGGTCATCTGATGAAGATGATAGAATGAAGTTAATGAAAGGTCTTACCATGTACATGCATTCAATTCCTTAACAGTTTTTCCACAGGAACATATTCACTACAACCAAACGATAGTATTTCAAAATAAAATGTAACTTAATCTGTGTCTTTCTATTTTTTAAATGTGCCAATTTAGTAGGGTTTTCCAGTAAGTATATCAACACACCCCATGATAGATATGGGAGATCTTCATGAAACGTGTAATATAGTCGACATCTATCTGTTTTAGTGGAGATGCTTTGAAAATTCAGATGGTTGCTGAAAGATATTAAAATCGATCTTAGGATGAAAAAGTAATTAAAAGGAATAAGTTTTCACTATAGTCAATGTGGTTTTGATGGCTTACCCTCACAGAATGTTACCTTACTGTTTTCATCATTATGCTACAGCCATTTCGTTTAGTGGATTACTATCTGGATTGTATCGTATAGTGTAATCGACAGTGTAATCATCGATCAATACAGTTGAAACTCGTTGTCTCGAAATCGCTTGAGTCGAAATTCCGTTTGAGTCGAAATAATTTTCAAGTCCCGATTTCTTTCCTTCAATATCTTTGTAATTTTAGTTCGGATGAATCGAATTTCTTTGAGTCGAAATTTCGGTTGACTCGAAGCGAGTTTTCAGTCTTTATTTTAATTTTATAGCAAGGGAAAAGTCATACGTTGTTTTGAAAACAATTTTTGTCAAAACCTCGGCACGTCTTGTGACGAAATTGTTCAAGTCACAGAGTAGAAAGTCACCGGTGCGTGACACATGGCTAATTACGGTGTATCGGTCCATGGGACACACCACTCTTGGTTTCTGGCGACTAATCTAATAGGTTTGCTTCTTAATTAGTGTCGCCATCCTGTGGCAGTGACCTACCTGTCCGTTTAAAAAAAAACGCGTTTACACAAAACATGTAGCCATTTAGCGTGGGTGCGTGTATCTTCAGAAAGGATCAAAAAACGAAACAGTCAACCCAGTACGAACTTTTTGACGAAATCTAATACCCTCATTTCTGAGAGAAATTAATCGTGAGCTTGTTCTCTTAAGGACTTTTACCGGGCACTTTGTCAGATCTAGTGTTTGGACAATGAAGTGCTGAAAATATTTCTCATTGATAGAAGGCTATATCTGTGCGTGGTTTGTTAAGTCTAGTGCTTGTACAATGTTTTCTGTAACAGGTAAAAACTTTCTAGTGACGCGTTTTTCATATGTTGTTCATAATAAAGTCAAATTGTTATGATATGTAGCTTCATACATCGTTTCTTGTAGTGTATCAAAAGCAAATTTTAATTTCGTGATATTGTCATTCCGTAAAATATATAAGGGTATTGTACAAGTGTGCTGGACGGAATGATGCGAGTACAAATGTATATTATTGAGTTGTTATTACACGTTTTGTCGTTAAGATGTATAAACAATAAAAGGAGAGAGTAAAAATAAATTAATTTGTATATTTACTGCCATTTCAAATAACAGATTAAACTATGCTGTTTAATTGCTATCGTAGTCCTACTTCGTTCAGTCTTAACACAACATCAGGAAACCTTATTTATACACTTTGTTTGAGTCGAAATTCCGATAAGTCGAAATATCTCCACGGCATAAGATAGAATGTAAAAAAATTTTTCGAAAGCCTGTACCTCACAAACTTTACTAATGAAATATGTAAAGTATGGCAAAGGCTGCGGGGTGTATAATGAGAATGAAACAACAAACAGAGGATAAATGTATTATATAATGTATATATACTTATAGAAGAACCTTCAAACTGGGAACCTAAACGATATAAAGATAGAAAAAACAATGATAAGGTGTTTGTGAAATATCGATGTTTGTTTGCTTGGCAACAGGTACATACAACGGCCATCCACCAACAAATACTCATTACATATGTATTCGCTGCGCATTTAAATGGCCGTAGTTGTTGACAATCAAAATTTAGAGTTAATCAAAACAAATAGGATGAAGCCACATTTACATTAATTTCAAATGGTATCTTTTCTTTAGGATGTATTTTGTCACCTGACTAAAAATTAAATACATTTCGTGTTTTTCAGAAGCCTTACAAAAGAAATCAAAACATCATGTTCGGATATTTTTTGAAAAACAGTTTGACTCGACACAGTATTTGTAACGAAAGATTAAAATTATAATTGAAAAAATCTTTCTAATTTACAACCTCTTAATTTGGAATCGTTAAAAAAATACCAATATGGCAACATAATCTTAATTCAAACTTAAATTCCATAAAACGAGAATAAGACCATGTATTCCGGAAGATTAAGCGTCTTCTGCTTCATCGACGACACCTGACATGTAAACCTTGGTAAATCCACATAAGTAATGTCACATTCTCAAATGAGAACAGGGTATACAACAACGGAACTAACAGCCAAACTTTATATCACACAAAGAAATAGAATATTTGTCAATGAGATCACTATGGCGACCATAAAACCCCATTATTGAGCCTTAGATGAACTTAATTTCACTGTCTTTCTGGCGTTTTTTTTTCAGAAATCAGAAACACCTTTTATCGTAGAGACGACCGGTACAGCCAAATGGTACCAATTTACGGCATTACATGGACAATCACAAATACTTCAGTCCGTTGGTGTTTGTTTGCATGTCTAAAGGATGAGGACTGTGTCTCCATCTTCTTCAATAGTGGCACCTGCCATGGGTATCCCGAAAAGATTCACGATATGATAGAAATAAGACAAATTTATGGAACTAGTTACTACGAAATTGCAGGTATGTTGTCCTATGTACCCCTCTGAGAAAAAAATCTAGCATTATTTTTTTTCTGATAATTACGTTTTGAACGATTTTAGAATGTAGATTAAAAGCAAAATATCGAAATGTTGCTGAACTACTTTTACAGGCGTCAGAATATGTGTAACAGGATAAAGCCAAATTTATAGAGGTTGCTTTTCGTGATAAAAAGAGGGGGGGGGGGGCTCGGTGTGGAGTGGCTGGACACTATTGTCAATGAAGTTTAGTGACTGACTGGAGACTAATGTCAATGAAGTGTAGTGACTGGACAAAATTGGCAATGAAGTGTATTGGCAAAAAAACTAATGTCAATGTAATTGAGTGGCTGGACAATATTGTTAATGAAATGTAGTGGCTAAACTCTTGTGGATGAAGTATAGTGGATGGACACTCTTGTAAATGAAGTTTATTGGCTTGGCACTATTGTCAATGTAGTGTAGTGTCTGGGCACTATTGTCAATGATGTGGCTGGGAAAGTTTGTAAATGTATTGCAAAGATTGGGCACTTTTGTTGATGCTGTGGAATGGCTGGACACTCCTGTCAATGATGTGCAATGACTGGACACTATTGTCAATGAAGTGTAGTGGTTGGACACTATTGTCTTTGAAGTTTATTAGCTGAAAACTCTTACAATCCATATTGAATCGTTTTGACGTCATAATGAGAATATTACAGGGAACAAGCACACAAAGAAGAAAACTTGGGCGGCTATAAGTAACTAGATAATACGTCGATTGTATAAGGTTATGGTTATCAATTATCCAATAGTCGCGAATATCTTTAACGAACTTCACTTTTCTATTTACGTTTTGTTCAGTCAATTTTCAATATTTGAACACAGGACCAATGGGAAATGTAGCTGCAGGGAAAACGGCAATCCAGTCGTCAAATTATGGATTGGAGAAATACTATGGTCCAGCTCTTGCACTGGACGCAGTGCGGCATCCTTACCAAAATGACCCTGACATTAGTCGCAAGTCCTGCTCCCATACACGTTCTGATGCAGATAATTTCCCCTTCTGGCAGGTCGACCTGGATGCACTATATCTGGTGTTGTATGTCTCCTACTTATCCAGAGATCAGTGTTGTGGTAGGAAAAGTGTTTAATTTCATGTAGTATTTTAAGGCAGGAGTGTAACAACATTTTAAAATGTAAACACATTACCTCTGAATCCATAGATTAAAAATTAGAGAGAAAGAGAAATGAATCAGAACTCAGAATCAATTTTGGAGTAAGACAATATTTGACTAAAACCATTTACACGGAAATTCTAAAAATACGACGAGTAGCATAAAACGAGTGCTTCTAGATTTTGTTTCTTTCTCATAGATAGTCTGAGAATGGAGAAATGGGCATTCATTCATGCATGCCAGCTTTATGGTATGTTCAATATTAAATAACAAATCATATACAACGATAAAATCAATTACATGTTGATTAATGCACATGAGATATGTTTATTGTTTAAGGTTGTGCACCTTACCGCCGTATACTGTATATATTAGATACGGTTCTATGATTCATTTTAAGCTGAAAAAAGTCGTATCCTCTTTGAGCAGCATTGTAGCTGGTTCCAACGATTTCCGCGATTAAGCAGTAATGCTCCTTCCCTCTTCCCATTGAAGACGTCATCAGCTTCCGGCCCGATGTTTACATGTCGTTTCTCATCATGGACAGATTTGCTGAATACATTTATCTTTAATGATTCGTTTTCTTAGATATCAGCGGTAAAATATAACAAAACATTTGTCGACTGGTGTTTCGGTCAACATGTGTTATGTTTACTTCGTCATTCGTCCTCAGGCAACAGTTTAGTAGTCTGGTTGAACATAACACATGTTGACTTCAAACCCTGTCAAAAATGTATACTATGTTCTAATGGAGAACAAGGAACGTTACGTGTACTTCCGGGGAGTACACGTGCAATCTACCGATTTTGTAATCACTTTCACACGATCCAGATATACGCGTGATATTGATGACTTGTCATACATGAGTTCACTTAATATGCAAGGTGATACAACAATATATCGGGTGCAAAAACAACAGGAAAATACCAATATAGTAACATAATCATAATTCAAACACAAATTGCATAAAACTAGGGCAAAATACGAACAACAGAAAGATTTACACGGAAAAAGTACCAGGAAAAATACGACCAGGTGTTCTAGAATAATAAGCGTCTTCTACTTCATCAATGAAACCCGCAATGTAAGTCTTGGTCAATCCAAGTAAGTAATGACACTTTTTCAAATGAGAAAAAGGTATACAACATGCATCAAATACTTCCAGCTTTATATCACACAAAGAAATTCCTCATAGTTTTCATCAAACTGCATCTTTTGAACCCTTGTGCTACGAATTTGTCAGATTTCTTGCAAAAAAATCGTTATAATGGGAACAGGCCTCTGAATATCGAATCATTTGTGACATGTAAATACTATAAATTGGAGATGCAGAGAAATTGCTATCAAGAAATGGATAATTCACTATGGGGAAATTGAAATCATTCGTTGTAGGAAAAGATCGAAATAAGAAGATGATGTGCAAGAGTCTGCCGTCTGATAATATAATCTTTATTAGTCACAGAACTATTGAACTTATTATTAGTAATTAGAATATTGCAAGATTAATGTTTTTTTGTTTTAAAAAAAAATCCGAATGTCTAATTCACTAAATAAATCCATTAGTTTATTTGCAATCTATTTGACGAAGACGAGAATTATCAATACATTTTTGCTCTTGCAGCCAATTGAAAAATTATATCTGTAACAAGTTATAGAAAAACGAAATTATTTTGCTATTAAGGTTGCGTGCTTTTGTATCAAAAATATTTTATCGTGACGTCACTGCTTGGAAAGAGCAATGAAACTAATAATTAACACTATATAAAAATAAAAAAACGTAACTGCAAAATTTTACTTCCATTATAACTTATTATTAGTCTGAACATCACTGTAGCTGAAACAGCGAATGGACCACGACATTTGTGTATGTACTATCCTGGACCGGGCTTTATGAACCAGATGAAAACGTTTTACTGCGAGACACCAGTGAAAGGCCAGTTCGTGAGAATCTCTAGGGATGAAAGGGTACTGAACATGTGTGAGTTGGAGGTGTACGGCTTTCCATTGCACTAAACAAAGTCAGTGTATTTCTACATTTTTCGGAAAACCTGTAAATGGTGTTTAAGTTGTAGCATATCTCAAACCAATTCTCAGCATACTCGTAAAAATATAGTTTGAAAATTTTTGATAAAAAATGACGAGTGGTGCAAGGTGAAAATGTTGGATTAGAAACACCGTAGCTTATATATCATACTTAAAAGCACGTGATTTGCCAATCTTAAGTTGTTTCAAAATCTTATTTTACCTTTAAGCATATTTGTACAGTATTTATCACTGATATTCCTGCTACGATATTGTATTCCTCTTGTGAATCATGTATTGTATGGCGGCCATTATTGTAGATTTGGCTCCAAGCTCAGATATGGATATCTAAACTTTCCCATAGCATAAAAAAACTGTGGAGCTGTACTTGTGTAACTGTTGAGTGTATGTTGTAAGCTTCATGTTAAATCTACTTGTCAGCTTTCGGCTTGAAAGTTTTTAAAAAATTTTATGGCATCGGTACACGGACGAACTTAAAACGTTACAAGCCGCACCACACTTACGGTTATACTTTTAGTAAGTATTCGAATGACTTCAAATGCAATATCTAAAAATTATGTAACATAATGGCGACTGTAGCTGCCATGTCGGAAGTTTGAAAAGGTAATTTCGGATTTTGCTATTTGGATAAAAAAAAACACCTGGTCAGGACTATCTCACGATCATTTTAGGAACGTTTGAGCTTAATCCCATTTCAGATTTTGACCAACGACACCATGGCGGCCATCTTAGATTTCGACCTCCTTGTAATATGCATAGGCCATAAAATACCAGATAAATTCAGTTGTACTTGTTAACATTTCGAAGAAAATCGTGTGTGCAAAATAAAGTGTATGAGAGTAATAAAAACTCTGACCACAAACAATAGATCTATTACATTAGTTCACCTGCCAGCATCTGGATAATGCTTTTCCTTTACTGAAACATGGAAGGTAAAGAAATATCTACTTAATGAGCGATGGATAAGACCACTATTTTGATTAGACAAGACCTTTGTGACCTGTTTTGATCAAATGCTCTTTGGAGTTCCATAAAACTTGAAAAAATAATAATTATATTGAAATTGTGATTTTTATCTGCTCAAATTAAGATATATCCAAAGAGCATTGATACTCCATTCTTTTGTGAACTGGTATGTATGCTTTACATTTCCTAATAAACTATTTCGCTGAAAATAGTAATGTTTTGTTTACTGAATATATCACCAACCAACACTGAAATAAATTTCACCTATTGTCAAAAATTGAACATTAAATACATGACAGCAAAATTTAACTCGGAACTTTTCCAAAACATTACCTGGTACCCAAGCATCATAATTTTGCTGCGGGTAAATGGCAACATCTAAAATCTCACACCAGATTGATTTTTTCTTCTTTTTTCAATGTAATGCCCCAATATCCAATTTCATCATGATTGTACCAATGTTAGCCCTTTTTAATTTCAATTGCTTTCCTCATGTTTTTACTTGGTGGTTCATTGCTGTAGAAATATAACACTCAATTCCGTCCCCCAAAAAACGTGTATTGGTACCTTACATAGATAGTGTTAGATAGTGGTATGTTATTCATGTTTAAGGTATTGGTTAGTTTCAACCATTGGTTTAGTAAATGATATTGTTTACAATTCGTTTTAAGGCCATCCACATTGAAGAATTTAATGAAGAAATAAATTAATGTTTCAGGATAAATTGATGTTACACACAAACTGAAAACATAGGATTTATAACGATTTGATATATAATTTATGAAACCAGTCTAAGTATTTAAAATTTCAGCAAGCCTTTGTGGAGATAGCAGACGAATTTAAAATCCCTTTTATCACGTCCGCGTCAAACTTAAGCCATCTCGACACAAGATTCATAGTTGTCACAATGCATTTCATAAATATGTGACATTATTTCATTTCCTAAACCAGACTCCATGACAAGTGTTATATGGAAAACTATTTCATAGGAATATTTACTTCATGCCAAACAAATACCAAAAGAACATGACAAACTGAAAACGTGTAGTAATATATATTTACAATATAAAAAGATAACGGTTGAAATCCATAACATTTTGTACCCAAAACAAACTTACAATATAGGACTTTGACATATCTTTGTTTTGTGTTTTATAATAAATAACTTCTCTATCAAGCGTACCACAGTCCTTCAGTTCATGGTGTTATTCTAATGTCGCCCTTTTATGACACCTATTTTCTGACCTCTGATCATATGACGTTGGTATTTAAACTTGAAACAAAGACTCGGAACTATATATAGAGATAACTAATTATGTATAAAACTTAAACAATCTTATCCGTTCGTCTTCACAGTGCACAAAACCCGTATACTGTGCCTGTATGCGTCAATCGGATCCAATCGTTAAACAGCGTATACCTTATGCTTACTACTTGTGTGGGTTAATTAGATCTATCGTGGATCTCATAAATATTGTATGAATGACCGTGATTTAATGGCGAATACGTGCGGTGTCTGACTAACAGGAACTCTTTCGCACCAACAATTATGTGTTAAAGAGAAGGTACTGTATATATTTTATCAAACTTTCATTCTACAAGCTATATATCATTATTTAGAGTAAATTGTATGTAGTTATGCCGTTGTTTCATTTGTTTTGGCATGTAATGAATTATATCTCATTTGATAACCGCGTTAATCACCGAGATATAAACGAGACTGGAACATTTTATAGTTATAGGACATCAAACCCGAAGAACAAACAAACATTTTGTAATTTGTTATCTAAGTAAAAATATTTATATATTTATGTCTTTTTAAAAAATTGGAACACTTCTTTACTGCAATAACTTAGGAAATATTTTTATCACGTGATGACAACAGAATCAGACCGAGAATCAAGACAACAAATATATTGGTCACATCTGACAACATGGAGGAAGAAACACATCACGAGGAGTACTGGATTGCAGAAAGCATTCGGGACACCAAGTTTGAAGATCTCTACACACTCGGCACAGAATTAGGAAGGTACGATCACTAAAACAAGGACATGAATATTATATCTTTTAGAACAACCATGATTCATTTAAGTGTCTGTAATACTTAAAGATGTGTTTGTTGTCTGTTAATAGCGATGGTCACAATTGTAAACAACGAGAGATGATATTGACCATTGTTTCATATTAAACAGTGTATCATTACGTTCGATTGAAGTTTTTATACGTTCATGTCATTATATTAGTATATATATTCACATTGAAGTTCAACTACCACTTATTCATGTACAGTTATAGATTAAGCCACTTCTGACGTAAACTCTTTATTTACACTAAGCAATAAAAGATACAAATATAATATGATAGAAAAATATCATTTACTAGTTATGTCATTTAATTAGAAAGTTTCGACTTTATCTATTTACTTCCCTAGGGGAACAAGTGCAGTGGTCTATCGATGTGAACACAATGGGACTAAGAAGGCGTACGCAGTCAAGAAAATTCCAAAACAGGTATTATAGATATAATGATTTTAGTAAATCACTATAGTAACAATTGTACTATATAGACACCAATATACTAAACTATGTATCAGACCCAGTGTATGTAGAAATGTGTGTCACAAAATACATAATCTTTCACTGTATTGTTACCCGTTTAAATAAAAAGGGTCATTAACAAAGTAACAATTTACCGATACAAATAATACTGTCATACCCACAAAAGGAGTACTTTGGGTGTAACTAGACGTTACCATATCTCCTACAGAAAGGTTAGAAATCACTCGTGTAGAAAATCCAAGTTACACAAAATATCTATATATATCACTTAATTAGAATATTTTTATATCAATTGAAACGACGATTTGATCATTTTACAGCTCTGCCTTTATATCCACTTCAAATTATCGTTAAAATTCATTAAGTTTTAGTCATCGTCTCAGAAAATAAGTTATTTTTTTTAGCATTAAAGACCTACTTAAGATATTAATCTTAAGATCTTCAGTTGCCGTTAGAACAATAAAGCTTTCCTTTAAATCAAACAGTAACTTCCAAAGTAAACCTATCCCCGAATCAAGGTCCCTACATACCTGGAGTCGAACGGCTTACATTGTATATGAGTGATGATCGTGCTAGATAACATTTTAATCAGGATAAGTTGAATGGGTGCTTTATATGTGTATTCACAATAGCCAATAACAATGACACATAAATAAGAGTTCATTTCAAATTATTTCTGTATAATATACATACCCTTAAATACTTGTCCTCCGAACTATGATAGATAGATATAACATTGTGACCTGGTAACGACGTAACATTTAAACAAAAAGGGTTATAAAATGTCAATAATCATGTTACGCAGATAAAGTATCGGTTTGTTAGATATAGTGTGTTTCTGTAACTCCAAAACAAATAACTCAAAATGCGATTCATTATATTAAAAGAAGAAAGAAAATTGTCATAAAAATTGCTTGAAAGGCTTATAAATCGTGTCTTCAATATCATTATCGTCTGAGTTTCGAGTTATCTCTAATCTTCGCCCATCGCAACCTTTATAATTCACATTGTTGCCATTTCTGTAAGGAGTTAAGGAAATCTACTTTACATGAGAATTGTAGATATCCGCAGTAACTAACGTATCTATAAGAATGTTTAATTTTCTGAGTGAAAACTGATATTCGGTGTCTTATTCTATCGAACCAGCAAAGACTGAAATTAACAAAGAGTACCAGTTAACCAGGAATGTATATATGTAATAAATAAATATAATACATATCTGATATAAATAGATATCCAATCGCATCTACAATGTAGCTGGTTTAATCGAAATTGTTGTTATATGTCTCTGAATTCTTTCTTGTGACTTTAACAAATATTATATGAAATTAGACATTTTCATAAGAAATTAGTAAAATGAATGGTTGTGATGTTACTTACAGAAGGATCGGAAAGTAGTACAAGCCGAGGTTGGAATTTTTCTGCATATCCGACATCCCAATGTGGTAAGTAATTATCCAACAGGCTATGTCATTGTGATGTAGTAATCAATTAACATTCATAAAAAGCAGCAGTATTATCCAAGTAATGGTATTATCCCAGTGTTGTAAGTAACTTCCATAAGCAGAAAACAATGTTGAAAGTAAACCAACACATAACGATATTGTAAGAGAATAAATACAAATGTTCTGCTGGTTCAACATCATATTACTTCTATTAATGTCTAAATAATTTAAGAAAATAAAGAAGTGGCTTTCATTGTGCTGTTAACGACATAGATTAATGTACATTATATATTTATATCATCATTCTTCTCTAGATACACATAACAGAACTATATGAGACAAAGACTCACATTTACCTGATGATGGAGCTGGTCACCGGGGGAGAATTGTTTGACAGGTGAGTATAACAATTAATACAAAGAATAAGAATAGATATACTTTCCGAAACTGTAAACAAATATGTTTTGATAATAACTACAAATAAGGAAGCTGGAGTATGAAGACACTGATATGTGATTCATAAAGGGTTAGTTTATAAATACATGTATTTGTACGTTGAAAAATAACAAAGAATCGACAATGTCATACCTTGATTATGTTGAGCTCATTAGTAAAGCGTGTACCTTACTTGAAAAAATATCCTTAAAATCAGAATCGTCGCTCGTGGATCTTTCTCGGAAAAGGATGCAGCAGAAGCAATGAGAGATATACTGAGAGCGCTAAAGGTAAGCTACGTCGTACAATTTCTTAAGTTTAAGCAAAAGATCATGAAAATCATCCATGCATGATTTCGAAAGATAGGGTGCAACTGATGTAAAATTACGCCAATACATATTGTTAAAAAGCAATCAAAGAATTCAAATTTTTAATTTGATTTGGTATTGCCAAATACTAGAAGAAATTGCATCTTTCAGCTATTCCGTCCTTCTAGGACTCGGCAGTGACGCTACTGGTCGTAATTGTTGAAACCTAGCTTTGAGGCTAATGAGGAAAGTTGAAATAGGTAGAACTAAATTTCAAAACACAACTAGTATTTGTTTCAATGTTAAAGAATATAAATGATTATCCGTTGTACTGACTCATTCAAGAAATAACGTTTATTGTTTCACCATTACAGTGCATGCACGACAATGGGGTTGTCCATTATGATGTCAAGGTAGGTATATGCCCATAATGATAGAAAATGCAAATGTATCAATACAATCTGTTTCGCTTTGATTTCTGTTTACTTTGTAATACAATACAAATGTGGTTGTAGCTTATTGTTATGTACTGTTTCGTAATGCATCAGACTCTATTGACAGCAGAAGGAGATAAAGCGTCCTCCCTGGCTTTTAGGATACATGTCTAACTGCAGTTTGGTTCAAACCTGAAATATCCACACATCTTGGTCAATAGTGCCTGTCTAGCTTCTTGAAATCAAATCCGCTCATGAAAAAATCATCTGTGGCCAGGTAGCTCTACATTCCAGTAGTACATAAAGGAGTCGATAGGCTTGGACTTTTAACATTTCTTCTCCACCCCTTAGTGATGTATTAACTTATTAATAGTAATTGTCGTGATGTAATTATTTTTCATGTTATTTGCAGCCTGAAAATCTTCTGTATGAAAGCAACAAAGACCATTCAAAATTAAAATTAGGTTTGTACAACAAATAGATTATATGCAAAAACATGGAAATATTTAACGTCCAGAGTTAAAGACCAAACATTTCATTTTCATACATTTATAAACAAATTATACAAAAATGTAACTACTTGGTGAGACTTTTCCACTTGGTTTCAATTGCGTGCATCTGATGCAATTTATTTTGTGTTGGCATCACATTAACTTTTGCTTTGAAAGTGTTAAGATGCCTACAACACTTGTTGAGCTCCCTAATGTAAGAAATATTGTTTAAATGTATGAAGTATTATCACAACTTACCCATGGTGTCTGAATTACAATAATATTTCGACTTTGTTTTCCATGTTTACAGCTGACTTTGCACTGTCCCATATTATAGCTGGTGATGTAAGGAGTAACTCAGTTTGTGAGTCCCCAGGATATGTCCGTAAGTATTAAACATCGTCATTTACATTAGTATGTATTAGTATATAATGAAACGTGAAATTGTTTAACTATCATAAATTGACGTCCACGATGGGATTTAAACGAGACTATGTATTATCAAAATTTACCATGTTTTCAGCTCCAGAGGTTTTAACTGGAATCAGCTATAATAAGCCGACAGCCGTGGACATGTGGAGCTGTGGAGTCATTGCTTACATTCTGTAAGTATTGGTCCTACCTTTCCTAAGAATGCGTCAAAAATAAACTTCTGTTCAGGAGAGACATGCCCTCTTTCATTTCTGTATATTTGATAGTTCCCATCTCCTGATTTCTTAACAAATTTAACATATACATTGCACACAGTATTCGATTCAACAGTGTTCGATTCATCCGTATTTAATTTACTAAGATAAAGAGGAGAAAAAATCGGGACCTTACGAAACGTTCGACTCATCCGATGTATTCGACTCATGCGTGTTCGACACAAGTGAGTTTTACTGTAAATGTATATATGACATATATGAATGGAAGTGTAACATCCTGTATTTATCGATGGTACTTGTGTAAAAGTGTGCTGATTGGATCATTCCATGTTTTATGTTCTATATCTGTGTTAGATATTATGCAAGATTAAGCCAAATTTTAATTTAAAAAAAACCAGTTTAATTGTAATATATATCATCCAAAATCCAAGACAATCGTTAGAATTGAAGAGAAATAGTACTTAATTCAATATTTGCAATTGACAATTTAAGCTGATAAACTGATCTTTTTACCGTTTAAAGCGAGATTTACAAAACCATTCTTTTATTTTTAATTGCTTTCATGTAAAGTTGAATGGAAAATCATGCCAGATCCTGAAAATGACATATACAATGTATAACATGACGTACAATGTATCATTTCATAACTGTCTGTAATATGTAGAACAATGTATAAATATACCATATACCTAGCAAACGATACGATTATTTTTACCTTTAGTTTTGAGTGTTATTTTGTATTCTAGACTATGCGGTTATGAACCATTTGAAAGCCCAACTCATGACGTTAGCGAGATTTACAAGAAAATTCTCAAAGTGGATTACAAATTTGATCCGGCAATCTGGTCAAAGATTAGTGAGAATGCAAAGGTTGGTATTGAATAAAAATAATCTTCATTTGAATAAAAGGAAATGTTCCATCAAGATTTAATCTGATTTTTCATGTTTCTCTTTTGTTTAACTGTTACCTTCTCTTGTCGTTTCTGTTAACTTTGAGTGCTATTTTACACATTCAATAAAAAAAAACCGAATCCTATAAGAATGTACCATAAACCCACCGATTCATGAACCGGACTATAGATATTGATATAAACATCATTTCATTCCAATATTGATTTACATAAAAATAAACAAAAATAACTTGCAAACATTCATCTCTATTTAACGACGCATAATACATTTACGAACGAAAACATGAATAATAATGTAGCCGCGATGGTACCTCCTCATCAGTAGGAATTTTAACATTTATGTTTTTTCCTTTAAGAACAAAACCCTTGTATGATACTGTTTCATGAATTCTTTGTTTGGCTTAACTGTATATTATTTTAAATTGCAAAGTGTTTTTTCACCTGCGTACGTTTTATACAGGCATTTTAGAGCACACTGACTTAAATAAATGCCAATAATTGTACCTTTCTGCTTTAAAGGATTTTATTAAACGATTACTACAAAAAGATCCAAGGAAGAGATTGTCAGTAGACGTAGCTCTCCGACACCCCTGGGTGACTGGTATCGCTGCTAAAGGAGATCACCTTATTGAGACCCAGGAGAAAATCCGGGAGTTTAACGCTCGGCGAAAGCTAAAGGTAAGAAAAAAATGTGATAGTAAGGATGCATTATTATTATTATCATTGCATTCTTAACGGCCCATCAACCAGTAAAACATACAATTGCGGCATGACCTGCTTTTTCATTGCCTGGCCGCAGCAAAATTATTGTCTTTTTAACCATCAGTATATAAATGCAGAAATGTTTTATATTTTAACTGCAATTTCGAGAAGGATGAACGAACGGTGAAACTGTTAGTGTCTGATTTAGTCATTCCATTTCATGAAGGTGAAAAGTCAACTTAAGGTGAATTCAAGAGCTAGGGTGGAATTTCTATCGTTCCAAATGACTGAATTTGGTGAATATCAATATTTGTGTTTTGTAAAAGAGCGGAAATTCGAATACCGAATGATGAAATGTTTTTTGGTTGGTTTTGAAGTTTTATATTTTGAATCAAATACGAGTGAAACAAGCAGGATTTGAAGGAGTTTACTTTAGCTGAATGGTGTATTGCAAAGCCAATTCATTTCGACGGCTATATAATGATAGTTCGTTAGCCTCTACATAGAGGCTTGCTGTAGGTTTAGTCTTAAAAGCTCCGAGAGCGAGCCGGAGACCTTGACGATGAACAGTGTCTAATAATTTGAGATATATAGATCTAGCAGATCCATACACAATGGAACCGTAGTCTAATTTTGATCTAATAAAAGCTCAATAGAGTGTTAGAAAGGATGTTATGATATCTGATTGTGTATACTAGACTCCAATGTCACGTGACTGGTACCCGTGTTGAGAGCTAAGTTAGGGCAATATTAGCAACGGAGCAGACTTCAAATACAGAATTAGCTCACAGGGGGGCTAATTCAATGTTCAACTGACAAGGGTTTTTTTTTTCAGAATATTTCACATTTTAAAATTGTAGTAAAAAATCGAGGTTTGTATTCTGTTTTTATAGTACAAACCTCGATTTTATTTTTAATACTTTTTCAATCATAAAATATTCTGAGGTATGGTTTTCAGTTGAACCTATAAATAGAAATTATTTTTAAAAATTTTCATTTACGTTCAATTCGCTCCTTGTGAACAATTAGGTGACAGGAGCAATGGATAGTTGACTAACTATCTATCCCAACCCTTTCTCCTATTATCAACTAACACGTGTTGTTTGACCATTTCTGTTTATCTTCTTTTCTCGTCTGCAGAAAGACCGTAAAAGCGGACGTAAAACTCGTTTAGAATAACCATTGAAGGTCATAAGACTCTAAATATACTTTATCTGTTTTACACCAATTGCGAAACAATTTTTTCCAACTTATATCAATCACTCTTGTTGTCCCCGATAGAAGCTTCCAGTGTCCCTGCTTATCATCCTTAATTTTCAAGTGAACAACAGACAGATACAACAGAAATCAATTGGTCAGATTAATTTGGCGCAAGCAAATACTTTATGGTCTACTGTTGCCATTGACGAAGTTCTGACGTGTGGGTGATTATGAAGCGATTTTTATACTGTTTATTGACGTTTCAGGCAGCAGCAGGCGGGGTTCTCTTCGCAGCCAGAGCTGTGAGGATGATGAACATGAAACCAAAGGTGAAAATACAGCTGGAAAGTAGCCAGATAGCTACAGACGCGTAGACGTATGTTCTTTCACTTCACCAGAATAGCTGGTCGCAGAACTTGGACACAATGATAGAGACAAATTGTGCGACATAGGACAACTAGATTATTCTATTTTACAGATAAAGACATTTTTATCGTGTATACACGATTGCTTGTCAAAAAACGTTGATTTTTAGTTGAACATTTGTAATACACTGGTTTAATTTCACACTGAAGACACTTCGTATGATAAGATACGTCAAAATACATCTAGACAAGTACGCATATATGAATTGCACGTGTTTATAATAGAAGTAGATTAAATAGAGCAAAGCAATGAATAAATTAATAACATAACGTTAGGAAACTTATGTAGACCAGACAAAGGAGATCTCTTTAGAAAGGCATTCAAACTTATTCTTCGATGTTCATTGTCACATTTTAAAGTTTCCATTGCTTGAAATATTTCGAATAGCTATTTCATCCAAGATAAATAGAAATGACAGATTAAATTAAATATAAAATTTCAAAGACTATCTCAACAAAATATATCACTGATTGTGCAATTACCTTGTATTTTACTGACTTTTCCTAGTGCAGGATTTGTTTTCAATGCAATTTTCATTGATTTTCTTCCTATTTCTTCCTATTTCCCATGTCTAACATAACAGTATATGAAAACTACGAAAACAGGTTGGAAAATTAGTTCAGAATTACCTAAATGTTCCAGATCAAGTGAAACCGTTCTTTTGCATAGCATAGTTCCGGTGCCATAAAAAATTCATCTTTCTTGATACCCCCTATTTCTAACAGAGATACTTTCCTCCAAACACCACATATTTTTCCTTGGCTTAAATTTCGTATAGAGAACGCAGTTTGTTTTAGATAACTGAAGTTGAAATAAACATTTAGAGACAAAAATGGATTTTTTATTTAAAGCAATGCCTCATCCTATTAAAACTGGGATCCCGATTTCAACTAAGGATATAAAAAAGATCATCCAAAGTTGTTTTTAAACGGAGCCAGGACAAATAAAATTAAAAAAAAAAAAAAAAACCAAAAAAACAGGAATTCCAGATTAACGTTTCCAATGTAGATCAAATTCCCGGAACCCCACTTATTAAAGAAGTTGCACGTAAGTGATTAGAAATATACAATAAATACCTGTAAATTTGTTTGTTTGTTTTTTCTACTTAAACTCTTCTCCGTGAAAGCGAACACATACTTTATACACAAAATCGAGTTTTTTTATGTAAACTTTGAAGTCCCTTGTTGTGTGGAATATTCCCGCAGATTTGTTTGTAAAACCTCAGATTTGTTACCAGGTAGTTATATAGACACATTTGAAGTACAAATATAACAATATCGTATGCATTATAGAGTAACAAGCTAAAAACAGACGACTCACAATGAACTTTTCAAAAATTGTTTGAGGAGTGCTACCATATTTGCAGATTCTGAAAATACATTTTCCCTTCTTTGGCTACTACAGTCCTCAAGCTTCATTAATCCCTTCTCTGGATACCACAGTCCTCAAGCCTCTCCCTCCTTTCTCTGTATACCACAGTCCACAAGCCTCTACCTCCCTTCTCTGGATACCACAGTCCTCAAGCCTTCCCCTCCCTTCTCTGTATACCATAGTCCTCTAGCCTCCCCCTCCCTTCTCTGGATACCACAGTCCACAAGCCTCTCCCTCCCTTCTCTGTATACCACAGTCCTCAAGCCTCTCCCTCCCTTCTCTGGATACCACAGTCCACAAGCCTCTCCCTCCCTTCTCTGGGTACCACAGTCCTCAAGCCTCTCCCTCCATTCTCTGGATACCACAGTCCACAAGCCTCTCCCTCCCTTCTCTGGGTACCACAGTTCTCAAGCCTTTTCCACTTTCTTCTCTGGATACCACAGTCCACATGCCTCCCCCACCTCCCTTCTCTGGAACATGCTGACCTTAAGCTCCCTCATCCCTTTGTCCCCCCCCCCAGCCAGCTCCTCCTCTAGCCATCTATAAGTGCACCCCACAACACCTTCGGGGAAATATGATAGATTCACTCCATCAACACCTGTTTAATTATTCCTATTACATGTAAAGTCCCTTACTTCACTGATCTACCAACCAGGATTAAAGCCTTTGTACTCTGCCTCCCTTATACCCACCCGCTAAATATGTCTAAAATTAATACACTTATAATTTTATAATAAAATTATAATTTTGTGGAATCAAATTTTGTCTCCTACTGCCAAAGTTTTTAACACTTTTCCCATCAATTCTTTCCCTAGCTGTAGATAGGGTTATTAAGTCTTACCATTTTTTATTTTAAAGCACACAGTGTTATTCATATCTCGTGGTCTATATCATCTCCTCTGGATATTTATGACACAGAAAGTTTAATTCTTATAAACACAAGTACACTGAGTACTGCTAAAGTGAGACATGTCCCCTACTGACATCTCTAAACTATTACACTATATAGTCATTTAGAAGATAGGGGCAAAATATTTGATACAGAATTTGAATCTACAGTATCCACATTTGATCCTAGAAAAAAATTCATGCAAAGAGTTCACCCCCTTAAAAAGTTACAAAAGTGAATGGTGAACCATTGGAAAACTTTGCATGAAGAGTCTGACCGGAGTCTGACCAGAAAGGATTCATATTCAAAACATGCTTTTAATGAAGAACCTTCCCCCTCCCCTCCTCTACATCCCCCCATCTCTACCCTTGCCCTCAAGAACCATTTTGTGAAGTATAAGCATCCTAAAACAACTATTCAGTGAATGGTAAGTTATCATAAAACTTAACCAAAGGTATAAGATGGATGAACTGACAGATGAATAGACGGATGGACTGGTGGAATGATGGACACAAACGTAACTTAACACATGTTAGTAAATCCATCTATCCCTCGCCCCCTGCTCTAACAGTAAAGGACTGGTAACAAAACAACTTCAGTCTAGGCAGCTTTGTATCATATACAGATACATAAGTATAATGAAAAACCACTCTTAAATCCTCCAGCACAAATCCGGCCAGAATCGATGAAAGGCCTTCTGCCATTTTGACACAATAAAGTGTTGTTAAAAAATTTACACATGATGAGAGAAAAACAATTTTTTATGATTTCTTTATTGATCAATAATTGATTTATTAATAAAGAACACTGATGCGTATTGAAAGACTTTTAAGTAATTATATCAATTAATCACAGACATAATTATTGATAACAGAGCTGTTAGTCTGTAAATGTAGAATGTCAAGAAATATATTATAAAACTTGATTATGAAGACAATTCCATCCATCGACTGCAGCATTTTTCTATTCGTGTTTAGTAAATTAAAAGAAACTCAAGTGAATGAGAAAATATATAACATAAGATAAATATGTATGGAACTACATGCATGCACCTTCATGCAGCTATCAAATATTTCAGAACATTTTCTACTGGTTGGTAATGTCAATGAAACAAAAGTTCTTATAACACAATCAGTGAAAGGATGTCAGTGCTAGTATGCTCCACATTGGTCTGATGAAGGTGCCTGTGTGGTCATCAAAATGTCACACTCTAATCTTCTACCGGTTGTGTCATAAGGACTTCTTTTCTATAGCTATCAAAAGTGTAGGAAAAGATTTTATCACCAAACAACATCTGTATGTTAAAACAGTAATATTGAACTTTGTATATCAAACAAAACAAATGTAACATTTTAATCTCTGACTTCACATGTGCAATACATGTACTGTACACAAATATTCACAAGCTCCTTCTGAAATAAATTACACATACCAATTTCTACTGTCTGGGAACAAATCAATATCCTACCGCATGTTAGAAGTTTATTTTCTGACTTATACTATATATAAAATCACAATAGAATATATTTCATACCTATAGAGTTACCAGGACAATAAACTTCTACCAGTAAAGAAATCCACTCAAGCTAGACATGACATTTGTACAACATTGCCCATTTTGAAGGATTTAAAAAGCAGCCAGCTGGAAACTTATCATCAAAATACCAACAATAAATAGACCATGTGTTGATTTTGTTCTAGTTACAACTTGAGCCTTGAGCTAAGAATGTTCTCCAATCTGTTTCTTTCTGTTTCTGGATCGCCAGATGTTGATGATGTGATCATCAGCCACGGTAACTAGGCACTCTGGGTCCACAGGGTTAAATGCCACACCATTGACGACCCCTTCACAATGCCTAAGTGTGGCTAGACAAGTGTGATAACGACGGTCCCATAGGTATCCCAAGAACTGTTCACTTCCGCTGTAAAAATATATACATTGAGGTATAGATACCTCCTATACTCTAGTGTAACAATTTCCTATTTTTTTTACCGCAAACAAAGCTCACACAATATTAGTAACAAGATGTGTTAATGAATCAATATGTCCCCACTGCAACAAAATTATCGAGTAGGACATTAATTCTGTAGGTGAAAGGTCATGGTCAAGGTCATATGATAAATAATTAAATACCAAAAAGGTCTTGTCAGAAGGAACACACATGCCAAATATGAAAGCTCTACCTCTTATGGTGCAAAATTTATGGAAAAGGTTAAAGTTGAAAACCGACAAACAAACAGACGGCACAAAAACAATATGCCTCTAACCTTTCAAACTGGGGGAATAAACAAGTCATAAATTTGTCACATAAACTGATCAGGATGAGAGCTTGATTTGAGAATACACCAGTACATTTTGCATAACACATACTGTATACAAAAGTGAAAGTCTAGTATGATCATGAATTCATTCAAATATATCTTCTATTTTAGGAATAGAACACACAAGCTCATGAAGCCTAGAGTTTATTGACATCAGAACATGATAAATTGTAGATGGGATATTGTAGTCTGGCATGGCTTTACCCATTATCTTAGTGTATTAGTAGCCTGACAGCTGTTTAATTGAGATTATTAATGCAAGGTTTAAAGATAATCTCCTTTAAAACAATCAAGTATTAGCTATAGATTGAGCAAGGGGAAATAACTCTGCTAACCCTGCAGCTGAGAACCTAAGCATCAAGGTGACTCTGATCAGAAACAGCCATTAGGATCAGCCACCTTCAATTCAGAGCTGTGGCTATTAATGTTCCATATTTACAGGGGAATATTGTGAATTGAGATTATATCTAAATCAATTAAAGGTATATAATTTGAATTTGTCTCTTTGTATTGTTTTAATTGTATTTTTCCAGTATCTGTCATTTATGTTTTTCAAGTCTTTTTACACATAAATGTCATTATAAAGATATACCAGATACATGTCCATTTTACATAATATTAGCTTTTAATTTGGTATAAACTGATTTTTTTCTTACTAAACACATTACAAATGTATTATGAAGTAAATTTATCATTCATTGTAAACAAACTCAACAAAATACATGACAGGTATAACTTAATGGGATATTCTGCACAAGTTCAGATTTCATATATGTTTTATATAAAAAAACATTAAAGGTTCTTCTATGTTTTTACAGAAATTTAACATACAAAATTTAATTTCTGGAAATTTTACACGGATCTACAAGAAGCATGATTTACTAACAATAGTTTTGCCATGATTGAGCCACAACAGGTCTGCCTTTTATGACCTGAACAGTGTGAAATATTGCGTACATTTTAAAATAGATGAAATATTGTCCAACAAAGCAACAGAATTCTGATACCAACAGCAGGTATAAATGTGTAAAGACCTGTGTATTTACTTTTATTAATACTCCGCATTAAATGTATTACCCTATCAGTGACTGAGTTCTGGATTTCCGAATGTGACATACATTTGTATTTAGGCAAATGTTATTTTGGCAGGGGGGCATTTCTTCCAATTTTGCCGACCCAAACTGACCATAGGAAATTTTGATATTGACAAAAAAGTCACTAGAAAGAGTTCAGAAAATGTACAAAACAGTCAGAAATTTGCCAACTTGTACAGAATATCTCTTTAAGGACAGTGTTAAAATAGGTATACCGGTACCCCGTTTGCATTGATAATATTTTCGTAATTGTTTATTTCATTCAACTTGTTATAATTATTATCAAATGAAGAAAAGTAGAAATTAATTTGTGACATTCTCACAATGGGAGTTGTCATGCCATAGAATGTTGATGTCTATATACATGTATACATTGAATCATTTTAGACAAATTAAACAAAGAGATTTTTGGACAAAATCATTTTCAACCTACAAATGTGCACTAAAAGGGCACAGAAAATTTATTTGCTAAAACTTGCATATTCATGCTCTTGAAAAATTCAATATTGATACTATTGTATAACAGATGTACAATATTAACAGAATACTGCCAATTTATAAAGACAGATCTACAGCTGTACATTTGTAGATGTAGAAAATGCCAACATTAAGCAAAATCACAGGATATAAAATCTCAGTTTAAAAGACTATTATACAAATTGAGCCGGGAAATCTACAGACTTACCTAGCAACATAATCCTGACAGGAATCGAGGCATATGTACCAAGCTGGAAACTCGGAGAAACCCTTGTGGCCACCAAATGCTAGTTCAGGCACCAGACGAAATGTCTGAAGGTCAATCGCTTTTACCTCCATGTCCTCCATAAGCTTAGGATATCCTAGCTCCACATCATAAATAGCATATCGACAATTAAAAAATAAGTATCTGGAAAAATCAAGCAAATCATTTTTCTTGTGATCAAGTGTAAAATTATCCTCCTTTCAAATAATGTGTTTCATATAAAATAAATACTGAGGTACTGGGTTGTGTCAAAATATCAACATTCATACACCCCTTCGTCTTATTTTCATTAGACATTAGAAATACAACTACTGCCATGGGTCGGAAAAGCATTTTGGAAATAGCATTTTTTTTTATTAAACTGAAAAACTCAACATTTTATTAAATATAAGACGAAATTTGGAAATTGTTTTTGATATTTAAAAGAAAATTACTGATTTGACTAAAGACAGTATCATATATACCTGTGGTCCCTAGAGAGCTTCATGCCTGAAATGTAATGACCAGGTAAATGGATGCTTTTGGTAGGGTTTTCTGGCGTCGCCAGCTGAGTAACTGGAGCAGTTGATAACTTTGTAAACTTCTTCAATGACTCTTCATGTAATTTTTTACCTCTCTCCTTTGCTTCTAGTGTATCAGGCAATTCTTCTACCCTGTGAAAGGCTATAGCATTGTGCTGTTCTCCTGTTACAAATATCATATATTTATCAAAGGCCTGCAAGACGGACACAGAGTCTTGTAGACCAGAAAGTTTCTCTTCATATTTATCACAGACTTTCGTGGAAGGTTTCGTAGACTGGCTCTGCTCTTTATATAAGCTGCTTGAACTGTCTCCATTATTTGATATGTTAGCATAACTTGGACAGTCTTGAGTATGGTCTTTGGGAGCCACTGATGGACTTAAATGGAAATCATTATTAAATGCTTCTATCAAATCAGATTCAGTTTCTGAGTTTTGAGGGGTGTCTTTCACTGAGTAATTACACTGACTACTTGTGACTGGTAATTTTGTTTGTTTGTGAGGCACATTGGCCACAAGAAGATTCATAGTGCGATGATGATCTCCAAAGAATGAATAGATAACAGTTCCTTCAATGTAGGGACACCTCAGTGGAATATTGTCTGGTACCTGTGTAGGAAATAGTAACAATACATGTGTATGGCCATTCAATGGAAAAACGGAAACACCGACTTAATGTTAAATGACTTAATTTTGAATATCCAAAAAAAATGTCAGACAATATAAAAAATTGGACAAAGATTTTCCTAATTCCACACATTTAACAACTGAGCAATTTAAGAAAACATTAAAAAATTTTTTCACAATTTCCTACTTACAGTATCAATAACTTTAAAAGCCTTCACACAAAAAAAGTCATTGTTGGCCGCAGTAGGTACAAATCCTCCAACACAAATATCGTCATTATACCAGTCAGCAAACAGGTGGGGTGGGTCCATCGGCATCTCCTGTATCAGGCGGAAATCTGTCCAGTACAAGAATCAGAAGTTTAAAACAATTTTATTATCTACTTATAAAAATGAAATTATCATTTGAATTTTAAATATTTCATAGAATATTTTGCAGCTATCCGATACCAGGATGACTTTTAACAATTCAAGTTAAGACTTTTAAAATGTACAATAAAAGCCATGATATTTCATCCTATCTTAAACTGTCAATAAAATAAAAAACAGAAAACAAGTATTAGCTGTAACAGAACCCATTTTATAAGTCCCAAAAACTAACCCTTCAGGCATGAATTGAGTTTATTAAAGTGTTTCAATATATGGTAGGGAAGTCTGCAGAACAGACTGGCATACACCTTTAAAAATTTTAACAATGACTTTGACACTGGCAAAGAACTCTGGCATACACCTATGAAAATATAAATATTGCAAACAACCCCCTTGTTGGCCATTTTGTCCAATCAGAAAACAGACATCACTGTCATGTTGCAGATGTCATACTACATCTACATACCAAACTTCACTAAAATTGGACAATACCTAAATTTCAAACAATCAGACACCTTAATTTGGCAGCCATTTCGGTGACACTGTCATTTTTCTATTACATGTAAAACATCTTAGAGAGTGTCCTACAGTTATAACTTCTATCAATTCTCATCTCAATGTGCTGAATAAAACAGAATTTATGAGTGAAAAAGCATTAACTATACAGCCAATCAGTAACCAAAAAATGGTAGCCATCTTGCGAAATCAGAAACCAAACAGAAACTGTTTGCACATTTAAAGATTTAGTTTAGTTTACATTATCATTGCTTTACGTCCTATTTACAGTCAAGGTCATTTAAGGCCATGCCAGGTATAGATGGTGGAGGAAAGCTGGAGTTCCCAGAGAAAAACCACTGACCCTTGCCCAGTACCTAGAGACTGCCCCACATAAGCCTTGAACTCATGACCCAGAGGTGGAGGGCAAGTGATACAGATGGTCAGACGCCTGAACCACTCGGCCAGCATGGCACCTTACATCTAGAAGTCAGATTATCAATCATTCTAGTTTGTCGAAGATCCAAATTATAGTTTTGGAGAAAAATCTTTTCAGTGGAAAGCAGGGGGGAAAAAAAGGAAAAAAAATAGGTTAAAATCAATAAGGCCCCAAACTTTCTTTCAAGGACTTAAATATCCTCAAATGTAAAAGTTCTGTAATCTTTTCATTGACAAAATTACAAACAAGTAGGAAAAATACAGTTAAACCATTGTTAAAATTTCTAAAGTCCTTCAGACAGCCTTTTGAATGAGATTATCAGATTTCGCACTTGTTTGAGGTAATTGAATATATATTTAACATCACCCTTGGTATGTGACCATCGATACCAACCTTTCATCCTAAATACAACTCCAAGGCCTAGAGATTGAGATCCAGCAGCTGGGAGTTGGAACTTAACTCCACATACTAACAAATAGGAGTCGTTACTATTGAAGGTCGCATACTGTGTCATGTTCCAATCCAAGGCCAGACCTAGGTCCGCTGAGTGTAGCAGCTGGGTAGGATTTCCGACCTCCCAGATCTAAATGATAAAAATAAGAGATATCATACATATCAAATGTGTCACTTTTTACTTAAAGAAGTATTGATTCAGTGGAACTTAATTTTTCTAGTCTCCATACATACAGCTGAGTCCAGCTGTAAAGAGATGTGGAACCAGTTACAACAAAATCATTACCCGACTGTATCATGTATTTGGAAATCTACAAGCTGCTTTGAAATCTGAATCTAGCTGTAATTAGGGCTATACCAAGCTGTAACAATATTTATAGATCCGCTATAATTAGTGTCCAGGCCAAGCTGTAGCAAGGTCTAGATCTCGATGAACGAAAAACTGAACCTCCAGGCCCAGCTGTAGCAAGGTCTAGATCTAGATGAATGAAAAACTGAACCCAGCCGTAATTTGGATTATACCAAGCTATGACAAGATTTCTAGATCTAGCTGTAATGAGGTCTAGAACTAGATATAACAACGTCTGGACCCAGCAATAATTAGTACCCAACTTTATCCTGTATTAAGAAATCTACAAGCTGTTTCGAAATCTGAACCCAGCTGTAATTTGGATTATACCAAGCTGTAACAAGGTCTATAGATCTAACTGTAATGAGATCTCGGCCTACTTGTAACAATTTATTTAATTACCAGGTTTTTTATGTCCACTATATATATTACGGCCTTTAGGCCTTTCAGCAGACGAGACCTGTAACAAGGCCTATACCTAGATAGAACAAGATTTATAGATCCAGCTGTAATGAGGTTTTGGCTCAGTTGTATTGTAACAAGATCTCGACCCAGTCACTAGAACATGATCAAGCTGTACCAAGATTCAGCTCCAACAAGAAGTGGATCACGTAACCTGTTCAAGGAATGAGATCAAAAACCCAGAAATTTTACCTTGACCTTGGTATCTTTAGAAGTCGTGCAAAATAATCTTCCATCATGTGAAAATGCTACATCTAAAACCTCGTCAGTGTGTCCTTCAATTCTCTCACTGAATTGTGTTGGTGCATGGAAAAATAAACGTTTATATTCCATGTACCAGGTCTGATCACTGTCTTTGTGGCCACCTGCAATACAACATAGACTTAACATGTACTTATAGTATAAATGTACTGTACAGTTTTACAACATGATGCTTATACATGTAATGTGTTGATCAACAGGTATATTTGGAACAAACATGTTCAGCAGTAGAAAGAGAATAATATCATATGATGAAGCTTCAAATTACGAGGAAAAAATCAAAAAGAGTGAACTGATCACATATTTTCAAACATTTCATTCACTTTTATTTTGTATCCTGAAGTCTGAGGAAATAAACGCTGAATCTTATTTTGAGGTTTTGTCAACCGTCATGAAAACAAGTATTTCTACACAACCAATTGAACATTTCATGGGATACGACCTATTTATAATTATTCAATGATTTTCCTTCTTATTCTCACAAAAAACCTGGATAGTTGTCAGTATTTTTAACCATCTTCACCTTAAAATCACAACCATAATCAATATGTTGTCAACGTTGACAATCTCCATCTTGATGGAATCAAGATTTACATTTTTCTATTCTAATTTTACACATAACTTAAAACTTCTTTCCATTCATAATTTCTAAAAAAAACAATTGGCAAACCTGAAGGGTAACTGCCAGCTTGAAATCTGGTGAATCATACGATATGTTAAATACCTTTGGTATTCCAGTCCATCTGAGCCAGGACTTTCCACAGACTCTCATCTCTGGCAATTCTATGCCATCTATGGCAAGTACAACTAGCCCTTATTAAAGACCTTGCTTCAAGAAAGCCAAAGATGTGCAGCAAAATTGTGTCTGGAATAAGGTTCTGCCATGGACATACTGTTGTCATTTTTTATCTCGAATCTGCTTCTACATCAGCAACAGAGTGTTATCTAGTGTCAGAAATCATAAAACAGATATGTCAACAAAAGTGAATATCATGACTCACCACAATTCAAGATACCAAGGTAATTAAATAAAGACAGGGAGACCTGCAGGGTCGTGTCTTTCATTCAAAAGTGAAACAGTACTGTATGTCTCACCTTTGGAGTTACCATATATTACTGCAAAAACACCCCCAACCCCTCCTGCAAATCTCCCAGGGTAGTGGGAATGGGGAGTGGAGGCTAAGGGAAGGGATCAAGCGTTATATATATGCTGCTCACTATCAAACTCCCCCCACCCTCCAATTTTTTTTTTTTAAGTTCATATAATTTGGTTATTTATTCTTAGGTTATCTGTAGCTTAGTATTTTACTAGCCCAGATTACAGATTGTTTTGAGCAGTAAAGAGTACAGCTAGAAACCAATCAGTCACTTATTCAAATTCTGGTGATGGTAGGGTACTTTTCCTTACTCCTTCCTGTTATAAATTGATGCGGTGTATCATTCCACGGGTAAAGGCTATAGGACATTGAGATGCTTCATTGAGATATTTTGATCCTCCCAAACATAATCTGATTATATCAGAGGTAACCTCATAACAAGTCTAACAGAGTTTATTATTTATTGCCTCCACTAGAACTCAAACCTGGGATCCCTGGTTTAATAGTCTGACACTCAACTGATCAAGCTAAAGAGAAATTCTCACTAGCCAAGCGGTATATTGCAGCTAGTATTTATCAGGATTACAATATTGCACATGTATGCCCCTACTAATTTGTTCCTGGGAAATGAAATTTTAAAAAAAATAGTAAAAAAATAACTAAAATAGCAGTTATAACATTTTCTTCAGGTTGGTGCCATTTATTGAATAGATAAGTTCTTATATAATATTACAATCATTTAGAAAATTATGTGCAATGTTTCAACGAGTACCTTTGTACATTATTAATTGTAAACTAGGCAGTAACATTGTATCAATATTCCGTGTACATTGATTCGGCTAATCTTTGTTTAAAACCAGTTTGTCATGGATGTGCACTGGTTTTTAGGCCCCCTTCAACCCTCTTTAATACTGACCCACTGCAGTGTAAGAAGTCTGTGCTTTAAACAATGTAATGTTAGACCTAGGATTCCAGGTATTTTTTAAGGCCTGCGAGTATTAACAGAATATTTTAATTTTTGATATTTGCACCAGTATTATGGATTATTATTCATACTGATGGAAAGTCATGTTCCTGTGATAAAGGTGTACATAACATTATCACTTGAAGTCATTCATTATCATTTCATCCACTCTAAAAAGCACATTATTTTAGAAGCAGAGAAGTGTTGCATGATCAGCTGTTCAGGAAGTTCTGCATCGCAAACTTCAGTGCAAGCCCAAATCTCAGTCATTTGATTTGACGGAAGTAGCGCACTGTTGGTGTTATTCTGTCATTTGAAATAACTATTATTGACATCTTCTATAGTATGTTAAAAGTGGAAAAAAATGGTCATAGAGCGGAAAACTTACATTGCTAATTCATTTGCGGTGCCTGTTCATTATCGGTCATTATCCATTTTTTGTTTATAGTCTATTTCGATCTAGGTCTCAAACATGCTTGTAATAGATATTGCATCTTTTTCGTCAATATCGTATCATCTGAGTGATTTGACGCTTGTAATAGAAGACCTTGCTGAAAATTCGACTTGGATTTGCCGGTGGTCAAATTATTCCAGGGTATGCAACTCATATACAAATGCAATTGCTAATGTTTGTATTGTTACATTGAGCTGTTTGCAACAATTTCTGAATGATGTTAAATTAGAAATGTCCATAAAGCCACCATTGCTAACTTTCGATCAAGACATCAACAGATCAAGACCTATTCAAGTTTTGGTAACCCGTTTCGACAAGGATCGGGAATACGTATATGTAATTGAGAGATATATATACGGACACTTGATTATTAAACTGTTTGACGGAAGTCTGAATGAACCATAGGGACATGTATTAACGTAACACTTAAAAAAGATACAATTGCTTTAAGTAAACCATGTAATATATAATTTTGATTTCAAATAAATTAACACGCCCCCGTGGCTGAATGGGGCAGTGTGTTCTCATAAACACTCGCCTTTCACCTAGATGTGGTGCAACCTGAATGAACACTTTGGTTTCCCCATGGTTCTCTGGTTTCCTTCCTCAACAAGACCCCCTCTCACCCGTCCAATGCTTTATACTTTAAAGTGGTAGTATGTATAGTAGAACAAGCATGGTATGCCATGACATACTGTAATATGTTTCTTCTGCCTCCTACTGGATAAACCAGACAGATGAACAGCATATATAGCTAAACATCTGCCTATCAAAATATTTCCTAGTAGGGGAGCAAGGTGATACTCTGGATTAGGCCCGAAAGACAGTAATGGTGAGCCATCCTCGATACTCCAATTACAATGGCTCTCTGCATACCATGAACATGTCATGGCAATATTGAAGGCACAAGCAAAGTAATTTGATTGGTTCTAGGAGAAAAAAAGACCAATCACAGGCTGATAAGCTCCATTTGAAGATTACGAAGGAGCGACATCCAACTTCAAAGCCATTACAATACCATATTGTTATGTGATCTCTACATTCATTTGATATACATCAAAGAATCAAGCTCGTCTTTTTGTCTTCTCCACAAAGATATAGCTTGTGGAACCTTCAACTTTGCCATGACACGATCCAAGGGTGCAGAGAGTGAAAATGGTTGTAAACTAGACTTTTGAGGATGCTGGCCAGCCACTTTTGTCTTTCTGTCCCGAGCCAAAATGATTGAAAATCAGATAATTAAAACTTCAACAGTTTTGTTGTTCAATTTTTGTTTGCCTGATGTTGACGTTGTGCTGAATTTTGTCTGATAGCGTATACCAAAATAATTGCTCAGCTCATAAATATAGTTCCAGTCTTCAGTGATGATTTTATGAATTTTCGTAAATAAACTTGTTCGTTACAGTATATCGCATCTTATTTCTCCAGGGAAAACCAAGTTTCAAGCTTTAGAGAAGACCTTATTTCAATAGAAAAACAATAAAATGACCATATGTTAACAAGATTGAAGAGTACTGTCATTTAATAAAATGATGTTTTGCTGTCTTACAGGTGTACATAGATAAAAGAAAATGCTGAGAAATGTGCTCTCATGCACTAGCAGACGGATCTATACTTGTCTGTTTGTTCCATTGAAGACAAGACACCCAGCAGCTGCCTTGCAAGGTCTTTTGAAATCTGTCTTATTTCTTTATCAATTTTTAAATGAAACTGTTAGGAGTTGGGTAAACAAGCAGATACTTTGGTTAGAAATTAAATAAATAATCCAAAGGACATGATAAGTTTATTTAACATCTTTTGAAGAGAAGCCAATATGTTGTACATGATATACATGTCTTAGTTGTGCATTATCTCATTTTTGGATTGATTAGGAAAACAAAATCGCTGAAAAGTGGTCATCTTGGATTTTTACTGTGAAAGTCTTTTATCCCTATTTCTTGATACTGGATGGATCTTTCTCAATGTTTGTATGTAGGTTCCTCGGTCCCTAGTTGAACCCTTTTGATTTTGGGTTTAATTAGAAAAATAATGGCTCACTGCAGGTGACCATCTTGGATTTGGCATATTATTGATGCTTTTTCTTAAGAAGAACTTTTAACTTATGCTTAAATCAAAGTAAATAACAGAGGAAAAAAAAGAAGCTTGTAAAGAACAAATAGCAATTAAACAATGATGGGTGCCAAGATCCCTATGGGATCTCTAGTAATTTATTAACATTGACAGATTTTTCCTGAAATCTGATTCACATTGTTAAGAAAAAACATCTGCAAAGACAAACAATTGAGGTATTTGACCTTTACTTAAATTACAGACTTTTGATTTAAATCACAACAGTCATGCTGTGATTGAATTGTTGTTTAAGCATCATGCTGGTGTTGACACATAATTGATTCAGTTTATTATGATAATGGGGTCGTTTTGTGATTACAGTGGCTACTACACAATCGTTCCATACCTCTTTGGACTACAGGGATAGAGCAAAAAGGCTGTCTGAAAGATCGCAGGCAAAGCATCAAGATGTTCAGGCACAGAAAGCGGACAAATTGAAAGACTTAAAATTCACAACTTTAGCAGAGGAAAATTTTGAGTATGAATTGTTGAATATTACAAGTTATATATAAGGAAAAATCTCATATGTGATTTTATTTTGTAAACTTTATGATTTTACACAAGTTGGTAGTACATGCACTTGAAATTGTTTGAGAAATAGTAAATGATACAACAATGCATGATATTGATCTAAGTTCAAGTGAATTTAAGAGGGAGGCCATATTTGACCAAATAAGCACACTAGCTTCTATGCTTAACCACAGTAATTATATTTCTATTCATTATTCAGTCTTAAGCTTTCAACACTTTTACTTGAACCTGTATACTGAGTATTGGCTAAATTTTATAATTTTTATTTCAATTTTATTTTACCTTTTTTTCTGTTTTGAAAATTTCATTCCTTCATATTATTAACTGTGTCACCTTAGTTAAGGCTTTTCCAGTAAAACATCTATCT
Source organism: Ylistrum balloti (assembly GCF_031769215.1). Lineage (NCBI taxonomy): Eukaryota > Metazoa > Mollusca > Bivalvia > Pectinida > Pectinidae > Ylistrum > Ylistrum balloti. The sequence goes on from NW_026782030.1 coordinate 100,379, forward strand.
CATCTCATGACTTCAGGTTTTGTCTTAGGGTACCACCCATGTATAGAATTTAATTGGTAAGAAATTCGCTTAGAGGTAATATGCAGGAAACCCAACCTTAGATAGAAGTGATTTATATTGGAGTTCTGAGTAAGTACCCAGCAGATGTTCTTTTGGAATGGTGCTCTGTTCTTTTTCAGTTTAAATCAGCTGTGAAATTTTGAAATATTTCAGTACTTATATGAACCACAAGTAAAAATGGCTGAAATATTAAAAAAAGTGGAGAAATTTTCATCTAATTAATGACCTTTACACTTCCATCTTGTTTCCACCAGAAATCAGCTTGATGGTAGTGATACAAATTGCCTATATATTTTTAAAACCAGTTTGGCAACAAGTAACATCAGTTGGTACATATGGAACTTCAGTCTGACAACTGATAAAGAACAATTAACTAAAAAACCCTGTTTCAGAAAAAATGAAAAAATACACACTCCTCCCACCAGTCCTCCTGTCTTCAGATACTTTCAATGTAATACCTAACTCAAAAACAAAATGGAAACCGTTCCTTGCAAATAGGTTTAATTAATGCACCATTCTTGTGTTCTTATAAACACAAATGTGCTTAATTAGTAGTTATGATACCTTCTTTCTGGCAATTTACAATTTAGAGGCAGTTTTCTTCCTATCATACACTGAACTCTAGTAGGTATAAGATCAGCTGAAAAATATACCTGTAATAATTTGTGTTCATTATGTTCTCAAGACATTGAATGTGGTTTATTTTGTCAGTGCTGCGTTTCCAACAGAAGACACACCTGATATGATGATACAGGGGACGAAGTATAAAGATCTGCCAGTGGTCCATATCAAGGCTTCTGCTAATAACTTCAGAATCACACTATCTTCTGCTGAAGGTAAGAAATATTTACTCTCATGTCAGGCATAATATATTTATATAATATATCTGACTCAAGATCATCCACTGTTCTGGATAGGGAGGTATTGTTTAATTTGATTTTATCTGCTTGATAATGGGAACATGGACACATTGAAAATGTATTATCAATGTTCATGAATTGAATAAGATATTGTTAAAGTTGAAATATTTCATCATGAAATATCGGTAAATATAAAAAAAGATAAAAAAAACTTTTGCATTATGATTATATTTTTCATTTCTTGTGATAGGTAAAACAGTCAAGACTGCTACAGGGGTAAGTTGTTCAATGTTTTCTGTGGTCATCTGCACCACCTGCAACAACTGTCTACCTTTATTGAATGTCTGAAAATTCAACTTCCAGTTTCCCGACACAGTCAAAAATGAAAAGTGCTGTTTTTGGTAACAAACTGAAAAATTTCATCTTATTTTCGACATGATCTAGAGACTTGATATTTCATAAGTAGGATGCTAAGGTCTGTGGCTATCAAGGTTGTTGACATGAATGACCTTTGATCCACTTTTAAAGGTCACAGTGGTCAACTATGTTAAGATTTTTAAATAGGATTTTTTCTATAACCATGAGGCTCACAGTGATAAAATCTTGCCAGTAGCATACTAAAATCAATTGCTACTGATGTATTAAAATAAGCTTGTTCCAAAATACATCTTATGTTTTTGATTAGGATAAAAAGTGAGAATGCTAATTTTGATATTAAGTTTTGGCTAACTTCTTAGCGAGTTTTACAAGGTGTAGTGACTTGATATTTCATAAATTAGATGCTCAAGTAATTGACTATCAAGGTTGATAATGAATTTCCTTGACCCATTTTCAAGGTCACAGAGGTCCAGGATGTTAAAATCTGTAAATGACTTTTCAATAACCCAGATACACAGGGTGATATTTGGTCAGTAGCATACTGTGATAAATTACTATTGATAACAATAAGAAAAAAATTCTGTTGCGAGTCAACTTCCAGCATTAGTTTAAGGTCAAAGTTCAAAAGTGTACTTAAAGATAAACAAAGCTTTTTTCAGCAGTATGGTTACACATGTTGTATTCTTTTCATCATAAATGATAAAAAAGAACTTGAGGTTAAAATTAGGTTAGTGATAAATTACCAAATCAGTCCTATCAGTGAAAATTCCGGCAAGTTGTTCAGTAACAGTTACTAGTATTTGAATTGTAACATTAACATGTACCATATCCCAGATAATATATTGCAAAAATCAAGTGAAACCAAAACTGGCAGCAAAACATTTGCTGAAGTGGACTGTATGATTTGTTCTGCAGGGCTCTGTTGGTTTTAAGAACAAGAGAGAATCTACAGCTGTTGCTGCCCAGGTTGCTACAGTGGCTATCGCTAAGGTAAGTTATCACTCATGAGTTGCCATATATACAGCAGGCCAGCACAGTATCAGTCAGTTGTCACCACAATAACACATGATAAGGTAGATTTAACACTATAACAGGTCACTATTTAATGAAGGTTTTATTACTGAAAAGTGATATTTTATCCTGTTCTGACATTGAATTTTTCCTTACTGTTGTTCTGTCAGCTTTATTTTTAGCCCAACATTTATTTGTAAGATCATTGGACACCAGTACTAAGATAATACAATAAATTTATAATTGACATTTTAATGTCAATTAAGATTGCTACACTAGGATTGGTTATTGATCAGACACGTACTCAATTTCATGACACTCTGATGACTGTAAAGTTAACATTTATCTGTTGCTGAACAGGAGGCAAAGAGAGAAGGGATGTATGCTGTACGTGTAGCTCTGAACGGTATTGGATTAGGAAGAGAGGTATGTAACAGCTTTCATGAATCATTACTGTAAATTGTAGATGACAGTCATTTTTAAAAACATTTCCAATTTATGTAACATTATTATCACAGCGATTAATCTAGACAAAAACCACAGGAAAAGGGCAGTAATCCCCTAATGGTATGTTTTCCCCATATATATAAACACATCCCCTATCAAGAAAATAGGCTGAAAACAAGGGGAATATCCCCAAAATAGAGTTGATAAGTATACTTTTACTTATCAAAATTTTCAAATAATATTATCATGAAAAAGAAATGTCAGTCAATACTCATCATTGTTGTATTTCATTCATGTTATCTTATGTATGTCATATGTTTTTACCCACTCTATCTTTTGAATTCTGACCAAAAGGCTGTATGAAATTTCTCCATTTCCACCACATTCTAGATTAACGTATATGTGTCAGGGTTTCTTTCTTATCCTTGTGCTAATTAAATGACCTGAGTCAAAAATATCAAAATCTGGAGAGTTAATATTAATATGAGCTACATCTCATGTGTGATTTTTGTTTCTGCTAAATCAGCTTTGTTCTAAATGGTAGGCAGATTGTATATAACCCTTTAATTTTCAGGCTGGCCTGAAAGCATTGGTTACTGCGGGAATTTCAGTAGTTTCAATAACAGACGTCACCCCCACACCATTCAATGGCAATAGACCACAAAAGAGAAGATCCATGTAACAAAGTGAAGGTATAAATTGTTTTGTGTACATTGTGCACTTTCATGGAGACATGCATATAGTAAAAATAGTTAGGAACATTATGCATGTTTGTGTTTTGCAAATTAGAAGAATATTTATGTGATTGTATATTACCTTGGAGATAAAAGCCCATCAAGATCTCATCACCTGATACCTATTAAGGTCTCTTGATCTCGTCACCCCACAAAGATACAAGTCACTTGATTTTGTTACCCCACAAATATTCAGGTCACTTTATCTCGTCACCTCACAAATACACAGGTCACTTTATCTCGTCACCTCACAAATATTCAGGTCACTTTATCTCGTCACCTCACAAATACACAGGTCACTGCTCCTGAATTTTGGCCACCTCCTAGTGGATCTGGTATCTATACCAATTCGTCAGTTCTCCATTTTTAGAAATATTTTGCATTGACAGTAGACTGTGGGATAGGTTTTGTTTTTTCTTATCTCATCTTGTGTAATAATCGTCAATCCAAGGCAATACACTGTTCTTGGTACAACAGGCCCACCCATGCAATAAGTCGCATGTGCATAAAAAGTGACGTGTTCATTCCCAATTGACGTCACCACTGATATGTGTACAACATATACACAAGTGTAAAAATAGTCATTTGCATTGACTATTTATATTTTGTTTTGATTTTCAAGTACAAACTTTGTTTACAAAACCTAGGTTACTGAGAATTCATTTTCTTTATCAACTTGTCGATTAATTTTATGATAGAAATAAGTTATTTTTGCATAATATGGCATCCTTGGTAGTACATTGTCAATGTCTGATATTTTTCGAATATTTCAGAATGAGAGAAAAATACTCTTTTGTATAAGAAGGTAAAGGAAGGGATATTTCATTCTCGAGGTCACAAAATGTAGTGAAACCCTCAGGTTTTAAGACATTTTAATGTGACCCCTTGGGAGGAAAATCCTTATCCGACACCCTGACACATGAAAGAGTCTTATAACATAATAAGTTGTACCTTGTATTAACCAGTGAGAGACTGTAAATTACATGCCAATATATAGTTGTATTCTTCAATTGATATCATTGATATTAATTAGCAGACTTGTATCTAATTAACTGATTATGACTAGATTCGTATTCCTTAATTTTCTTACATATAATTGACATGTTCTTGTCTCACTGTACTGTTGAATACAGTTCTCCTGAGATGTTTAAAAGAAATCTTTTTGATATTATATTCTTGTTAAGGTTTTAGTGATAGAATTAAATCATCAGTTATGGTTAAGATTTATAGAAAATGTCTGTAATAAAATGATGATACAAAAAATATATTTGTTTTAACTTTTTTTTTCAGGCAATCTAAGAACTACATCATGACATCAGCAGAATATGGACAGAAAATATTGATGTACAACTTTAATCGTAATAGTTATTTACCATCTTATCTCAATTGTACATTTTATGTATAATAAACTGAATGTTTAAATGAATTCTAACGAATCAAGTGATTTATGAATATATATTTACATTGGATGTCATACCTTCTAACACAACAGATGATTCATTGATAGAACATCAGATATTGCAACCACTGATGAAGATTAGAGATATGTGCTTCAGATTTCTACCTGTGAGAGCTGAGACATGTGCTTCAGATTTCTACCTGTGAGAGCTGAGGTCTTTGATCACTGTACACTGTCATGGTTGTGTCCTGGGACAAGACTTTATTCTAATTACTTTGGGTAGTGTGTAGTGTATCTCTAACATGATCATGTTCAGTGAGGCAGCCACCAGCTTCTACTATGAGACTCGATCTTAACAAGACCATGTACATTCACGGAGCTATGATTACCAAACAAACTATAAACATATCACAAAGATACCAAAAAGTATTTATAGAAGGTATATCTTACACATAATTAGTATACTCTGAAGAGTTATTTCGATGGTACCTACCTGCTAAGTGATTTTTTTTTTTTTGAACATGACAAAACATGAATAAACTTTTACACCTGACAAATTTATTTGTACATATTTTACAACAACATTTAGTTAGTTCCATGGCCATTTAAGTTAAAACAAACAGGTCTTTCACCATTATCATAAGTTGTATACAAGCCAAGTAACTTTCTTAATAAGAGCTATATATGAATCATGCATCCTAGGACAATTTATTAAGGGAGCTGCACTTTCTCCCTAATACTTAAAGCTTTAAATTGATGGAATAATCAGCTGCACGATCAGGCATCTATATACATAAGCACATAAAATAAAAGGAAAAAGCAATGATAAAATTTATGGAAACAACACCAACTTTTTTTTTGTACATGTAAATTTTTATCTGCGACTGACATAATGCTATATTGACTGAAATTAAAGGTCCTTAATCTTTATATTACCTCATATATACCAAAAGTTTGCTCATTGCCTTGAAAATGTTCATCATTCAGAAATATACATAATACAAAATAATCATTGCCAACAAATTTGTTAATTTTCTTAACAGAGTATAGAAATTCTAAAACCTTTTAAGCTATACTATGCCTGGAGTAGAATATCACAAATTATCTTTTAGCTAAAGATGTATATATTCCGCAGTCCATATGGTCCAACTATTCTAAATTAAGAAACATGGAGTCCATATGTTCCACCTGTTCTGAATTTATGAACATGGAGTCGTTATGGTATATATCTACCGGCACATCATCTACAATGGAAAATCTGGACTGATATCTAATATTATGCAAACAGCAGAGTTAAATAAATATAACCAATTTTTCAGTAGAATTGTAATATCACATGGTAATTTGTATTTCATCTTAAAACTTAATTCTAATAATTGTCAACGCACTATAATGCAGTTATGATGAAATAAATGAGATTTCGTATTGGAAATTGAGCGCCTGAAACAGTGCAACTGTTGGAGACAATATTGCAGATGTCCTTGAGATATCATAACTACTTGCCCAAACTTGCTAGCTTTAAATGATTTCGTAAATCAGCAGGTTTTAGTGTTTTTTTACTATATAAAATAATATCAACAAATTGAAGTTATTTACACTGGGTCAACATCAGCATATTTTTTCAAAGAAATGTATGTTTGAAAAATATGAATAACTGAAAAACTAAATTTGTTTGGTACTAAAAATGTACACCCATTATTACATTGCATTACTGTGGGAAAAAATGAGTTCATTTATTTGGAATCCACTCTTAATGTATACAAACTTGTCTGATAATGATTACAGTGACAGAAATTCATCATAATTAGTTTTCCATTTTTTTTAAAAAATTTGTTTCCAGCAGTCTCTTTAATTTGTTCCTGTATCTTTGGTATTTTGTAGGCTATGTAGAAAGTGTCTTTGTAATTGCAGTTATCATTGTTTCATCATATGACATGTACTTATGAACAAGTTGATACCTTTCCCCAATTACGTCATTGCTGATAAAGAGTTACTTTTTACTGTATACCTAGACACACGAGTTGCATATATCTACATTCAGACATGTAATACAATGTTTAATGCTGTTTAAATAATTTTCTGGTTTAATTTGTCATAGAAAAATTGTGATCGAGCTCTCATCAACTAAACTTATCATCATGGATGCCAAGTTAGTTATTTCATTCATAGTTATCACCCAGTTTTAATGTACGTCTTTCAAAATCAATTTTAAAAAAAACTTGGTGTGTAATTTCTCGGTTTTGAAATACGTAGGTACCTAGCATTGGTCTTTTTTTAAACAATTTGATATGACAATAAAATTGCAAAGGTAAGAATTAGACTTTAAAATTTCTGTATGATATGTACGACTTGTATGTAATCTAGGAAAAGTTATTGAATGTCTTGCGTTTTAGCTTCATTTGAATACTTAATTCAATAAGCCCTTTTAATATTCAAATGAATATAAATACATCATGGAGTAAACATTACTTCTACTAGATCCTACATATGAATAATTAAAAAAAAAATCAGAACAGATCTTTCTGATATGTATAACTTCAAAAATAAATGTATTTTTCTATATCGTATACAACTATTACACAAAACAATCTTCAAATTAGCAAAAAATAGATATTAATAAATGATTGCATCATCATAGTTTTACAAGCAACAAATTCATGTATCAATGTTTAGACATTATAGAAATACTAAACACAACAGGACGGATTAAAACTGACACACTTATATCACAATTGTAAGTTAAAGGTCAATATAGGTATGTTATAAAGGTCAAACACCCTTTAACAAGTCACCAATTCACCAAACATATACATATTGTCTCTCAACCTCCGTTGGCACACCCAGGACTTTGCTCATCACAGAATGGTCCAAGATGGCTAAGTGACAGTGCTGTCTATGCGTAATGACTCTAAGAGCCTGCTATTGAAATGTATTGCCCAAGTTACACTAAATCCAAATCTCTTAAGAATTTATCCACGCTGGTTGATGGCTGTTTCCAGTCCACCACAGGCCTGGCACAGCATTGTTTATAAGAGAGAGTTGACCTGGATAGGACATCAACAGCATTTGTTCCTGATGTAAGATGCTGTGTTACAAGTCCATCGGTTCTTGGCTCGGCATAGTTTGCTGTGGCGCAAACATGGCATTGTTAAGCAAGACCGAGGCAAGAGGATTTGAAGCTTGTGATGACGCTACATCAGGAAGGCGAGTTGCTCTTGCAGTAAGAAGGACAGTCTCCGTCACAGCCTGGCAAGTTAAAAAAAAAATTATTTATTAGACTTTAGTTGTGCAACTTCAATAATTTAAACATTTAATATAATATCATGCACAAAGAACCTTTCAGGAAATAAAGTTCAACTGTCAATATGTACTTTACAAAAACACTTTTCAATAAAATTCAGAATAGCTGTTGATCCAGAATTAGGAATAAAATGCATCTGATTCATTAAGATCAGCTGTTTTGTCCATCAAACTGGTTCTCAGCTAGGGGACATATTACACAGCAATCCACAGTTATCCTCAAAATGCTTTTGTATTTGTTTTTGAAAAAAATATCTAAAACAAGATATTTCCATGATAAAGGCCAAAGCGACCTAGTTTTACTATCATGAGATTATTACACCTCTGCAACAGGAGAGTCAATTAAATTATTTGAGCAAGATATTTCAAGGTCAAAGACAATGTCAAGGTGACATCAACCTTTTCAATACAAGACATGCTGCAATTCCAAAGTGTTTCAAATTATGCAACACAGGTAGCATTATATCAAGTAGTACAGAAGATAAGGCTCAAATAAGGGCTGACAGAGACAGAAGAGTGGGGAGAAAACAAACCTATTACATTTCAGTTATGTCAATAGAAAAGAAGTTCTTATAACACAACCAGTAGAAAATTTTTGTGTCATGTTTCGATGATGACACGGTCACCTTCATCAGACAGAAAACCAGTGTGGAACACACCAGTACCGACGCACATAGTGTACAAGATGGTAAGAAATTGACCTACTCTCAAATTATGACCAAGTGTTAAATAAAGCACATCCAAATTGATTACAGTACATTGCTACCATCGAGTATATCTTTTTTTTTATAATCTGTTTGCTATCTCATCACACTATTTTTCTACCTTTGTGTACTCAGGATTATAGTACAGCCAAAAATGTTGGTTGATTCCTTACATCTAGTACACTACATACGTTAGTGCTGGTACACTCCAGTCTGGTCAATCTGGTCGGAAGAAGGTGAAGGTGTGCCTATTATATGTAATCCCTTTGGAACTTACAGGTTTGGTCTAGTAATTTAAATTCATGTTTATAAAAATTAACCCCATGTGTTTCATTAATGTATCATACTTTAAGTCTCCTCTTGGCATTGAATTCTTTGATTTTCTTGTGAGCCTCTTGCATGTGCTCTCCCTTGGCTGCTTTCCCTTCTGTCCAGGGATGCCTCAAAGCCTCGTCCTCTGTAATCCTTTTCCTGGGGTCTTTCTGAAGCATCTTTCTGATGAAATCCTATCAAATCAAAAAAATCTAGTGATCAGTATGTACCCATTCTCTAATAACGGGGAAACCATTCACAAATTACGCAAACATACCTTTAGGTCAATGAAGAATACAGAATTTTCAGTAAAAAACATAGTGTGAGGATTGAGATTTATGGGTCAAAGTTTGTTATACAAAAATCTTTCCTCAGAGTAAGAAACTAACAACCGAAGCAAAGTGATCTTAAAACATTCCCGAAATCATTTGTAGGTACACTATTTTTGGTTGAAGCACTGTGTGAAATTAAATTATCAACCATGAAGAACTGATCTTCTTGTGCTGAGATTCTATTTATAGTAACAGTGACCTTGATTTTTTTTTATCTCTAAATTGACCTGTATATTGTTTTCCGGAGAAAAAAAATCGAGAGAGAAAGCTTATTGACTTATAAATTTTTCATTGTTTTGATTTGCCTAACTTAGATATCTAATTAATATTATTCAGAAACAAATATCATGCTATAATAACTGATTTTGACCTTATACAAGTGACATCCAAAACGCAATCCTGAAAAGCGCAGTCTACTATGAAAGACTATATGAATTTTTGTGGTAAATTTATCAGCACAGGAAAATTCCAAAGATAGTGTGGAAATATGTTCCAATTAAAAATACAAGTTAATTTTTAACTTATATCTATTTACATCATTAATTACAATGCTAATTCTAATACTTAATTAGTAAAGATGGCTTTCTCTGCCAGTGGCTTAGGTATAGTAATTCCATAATTCTAACCAGACAGTACAATACAATGTCATGGAGAAGGACCCTTACTATTACAGGCAATAAACTAAAGATTATCTGGCATTAAAATTGTTCTACCTTTGCATTTTCACTGATGTCATCCCACCAAGGAGAATCAAACTGGTAGTCAGCTTTGAGAATTTTTTTATAGAATTCCTGCTGGTTATTGTCATAGAAGGGTTCATATCCACACAGCCTGTCAATCAAAACTTCCATTGCGTCATTATGTTTACAGCATCCAAATCTATATACTAATATATCATAAAGATTTGTCTACCATGTTTTGAGTAAATCATGCCAAAATGATTCATTATTAAGTGGTATACTGCTGACGTAAAAGATGCTTATTACTGTAATATATAATATTTGAATAATGTTTTAACTAATTGATTTCAAAATGTTACATACTATCTATTTTAAAATGCACATTATTTTGTTGTATAAAACTGTTGAAATATATAAGTGCATATTAAGCACAAAGAGCCAAAACTGTAAATCTGCTTTGTCAAAAATATTTAAATAACGGTACTTGATAATGAAAATCACTTTAATTTTTTTTCTGTTGTTTTGTATACACTATTTTCATTCTTTTTTCTAAATAAACTCCAAAATGTTATTATCATTTTTAGTAGTTTTGTTTTCAAAATTGCGAGGTCAGTTTCATTTTGATCTTTACATGGGGAGAAGAGGACAACAAGCAAGTTTATGATAATTTCACTCCTTTTTACACTTTTGAAAACAGAATTTTCAAAATACTAATTTTTTTCATTAATCTTGAAAACTTTATAAACAATTTGTAATATATATTTTTCCACAAACCATCATTAAAAGTCAAGTCCTTGTATATACTACTAAACTGCATGCTATTTGATATTTTAAGTTTTTAGCAGTCTTCATGAATTTTACCAATTAACAATATTTCAAATGGCTTTCAGGGTAGTAGCAAAAGATGGGGTCCATGAAACAACTGTTAACAGTCATCAATCTGTGTGTATGTATTTAAAATTTTCTAATTTAAGACAATAAATCCAAATATGTTAGATAAAAATCATTTAACCTACAAAATGTAACAGATCACTCCACAGCTCCACATGTCCACTGACTGATTGTATGATTTCCCCAACAACACCTCAGGAGCTGTAAGTTTAAACAGGAGATAATGATTAAAAGAGGTTGTAAAGGCCTGTATTGCTCACATGTTGTACAATGATAAATTCAAATTGTGTCAAGATTAGAAATTCAAATGCAAGTATTTGTAAAGCAACTGAATACCGAGAGATGTCCAAAAATACGGAGTTTTGGGTGGAATGACCTTTAAACTTGATATTATACTCATCACAAGATGATCAAAGTTGGTCAAGGTCAATTATTTAAACAAACCAAATACCAGAGAAATGTGATACTGAGCAAAATACACTTGATAAGGAACTCAAAGCACTTTCTAAACATACTTTTTACATAATTAACTCTTTATTATGATAAAGTTATCAAGGCAAGCGAATTCACATAAACAAACATGGCAGCACATCAACTGTTTATTAAGCATTTGTCCTAGATTTCATACCAGTTCATTTCTGATTACATAACACAAAATATTGTATCTCTAGGATTCTTTGTTATTCTGACAAGAGGAAGGACTGTGTAACTGTGTTTGACTTCTATGACTATCAATAGGGAGACAAGGTAATTCATCTGCTTTGAGATACTACTATATCCATTAATGATACAGATCCCAATTAAAAAATGATCAATGCCATTCACTTTACAAAAATGATATCAGCAAAAGTTTTAAAAGAAGAAATCATTTAGATAATTGACACTGGACTTGTCAACAGACATCGCCTCAAAATTAGTTTGGTGACCTCTTTCTCGATATAATAAATATATAGGTAATTGATGTTCCTTTTAAAAGAATGGGAGAAAGTAAACATTCCTGCTAAATACTTTGACACTGGGAATTGAACCAGAGTCTCAGACATTCCAATATGATAATCAAAGGCTCTAGTAACTGAGCCTGTTGAAAGAAGGATGCTCTCTCACCTGAGAGACAGAGACTTCATTTAACATTATGTACATAACGCCACACTGACCTGCTCCTGTTACGCTCTCTTTCAACATACATCTAGTAACTGACCTGTCTGGAATCAGTATGGGGAGGCGTACATAAGAGATAATACACAGCTTACATCAGCATATGAGAATTAACTTACCACAATAACCAGGGGTGCCACACACTGTAGACATCAACACATCATTGTCCACAATTTTGGACAGTCCAAAGTCAGCTGTTTAAACAAGGCACAGTATACTGAATACATAACTTATTCTGTATTTGGGAAAAATGGTACTTTATTTATTCAAAATTAGATTTGTCTTCTTAAACTGAAGCTCACAAATCCTTATAATACCAGCATATCTTAATTTCTTATAAACTTACAGGAAATTAACACATTGTCATATACGATACAAACATCAAACTATAATTATAGTGAGAGTTCTCGCAGTTCGGTAATCAGACACTAACAAGTCGTTTAAAATGGATGAATGAACCAAATAGACAGATAAACCAAGGATACAGATAGAAGAATATGGTTACTTACATCCATTTTTATTTCATCTTAAACTTTGTTATCTTAAACTGACTTTTTATTTCAACATCCTCCCACCCCCTCCCCATTTTTTTTATCTGAATATTTGAAGTATGGTTAATATACTGGCATAGCTATGGTGATTTAACTGACACAGTGATGTCAGGGCCAGCTATCTTTTGAATGAAATTATCTACATTGTACATACTTATCAATAAACTATATGAAAAGTAAGTAAACATAACAGAGATTGATATATACCTATTTTAAGTGGCGAGTCATCTTTGCTGCTCTCATATAGCAAATTTTCTGGCTGGAAAACAAAGTAATAAACATTTTTGGGATTACATGTTGTATTATCTGGCAGACTGTACAAATTTCATAGTTTGCATAAATGTAGTCCAATTTGACATCATGGTAAATAAATTCTTCACTTTAGATAATCCACTATCATCAGAAATTGTTGCTGATGTTTAGTAAAAATGACATGTTTTTAAAACAACTTTGTGTATAACAAAGGTGCTAATAATTGATAATTGGTGTACATTGAACATGCAGGTATTAAATAAGATATTTAGTAATTAACAGCTCAACTAATTAAAAAGGTACTTCAGAGAACAATACATTGTATATCAGAAACATTTCTGAAACACATGTTTGCATACCTTCATGTCCCTGTGAACAACGCCGTTGTCATGTATGTACTTTAAAAAGAAATAAACAATTATTAGCAATAAGAAATGATGAATATCAATTAAACATGAAAATACTAATTTTTTTTTTTCAAATTAACAAAAAATTTTGTATTAAGAATTAAAAAAAAAGGATATTTTTTTTATCATTTTCATATCACATGTCTTTTACTTAGAAAACAGGATATTTACATACAATTAAATTCCATAAGCATGACTACTGAAACTATTGGATAACAAGTTTCTCAATTAATTTGCATATCCTCTGAAACTTAATTTAGGTAAAATTTCAGTATTGCAATATTTTAGTTTTTACCACAAATTAAAGTATAATTAGAATGGAAGTCCTGATCAGATACTGTAAACAGTAGGATATGGCATGCTTGCAGTTTGCTTCATATAGAACATCAATTATTATAAAAGGACCCATATATTATATGTATTTACATTCTACATCATTGCCTTTCACTTTAGAATTAATCATCATTAAATGAGTTTGCAGATTGAAGTTGTCAAATATGACCTTCAGGAACCTGTTGGTATATGACACTATCGGGGTAAATACCAACAAATTCTGCCTAAGGATGCTCCAGACATTACATAGATTCTGAATGGGACAAATGGACACAAATATAGAGAATATGGCAAAGCATCTTAAGATATAGCTGCCTTTGGTGAGAGTGAAGACAGACAAATGTGACAAGTTTTTGGAAAGCTACCTTTGGCTTTCTGTCCTAAGCCAAAATACAGCAAAATACACCTTATATATTTTGAGACACTGACCATGCATTCTATTTATCCTGCAACATGTCCTGAAAACTCAGTCTATCAAAAAGTGCTCTAGGATCTTGTTTATCTTTGTTTACTTAAATGAAGTTGGTGTAATGCTGAATTGTGCTTGATGATGCATGTCAGAATGATAAGCTCAGAACAGAAATATATAGTTTCACACTTCAATGAATCAGATATCAATTCTGTCAAATAAATGCATCTGCTAAAATACAGCTTTATATGTCACTGCCACTGAAGATAAATTAAATCACTATTTGCCCCCCCCCCCCACCATTCCCCACCCCCTCCCCCAAGGGCCAATACTCAGTGGAACTATCTATTAGAGCTATACCTTTAAAGCTTTGATGATGTCATGCATAGCTTCGGCAGCATCTTTCTCGGAGTAAGATCCTCGAGCAACAATTCTGTCAAGGGAAGTGTTCAGATTAGGAATTCCAAATATGGATTTAGACATTAAACAAAAGTAGTACAAATTATAGATTGTACTGAAGTAATTAAGAAATTTTAAGTGTTGAGTGTTACCATACATTACTTATCTCCATCAATTCTCAAGATCATAAACATTTAATAGCTACAACTGATACATTTACTGTGTCTCTTCAACTTCATCAACAATTAAATGTAAGTACAATATGTTTTGCAATAGAAAATACCACATTTAACATTGATATGATTAAATTGAAATAAAGCCTTACCCTACATATAAATGTAATGATAAGCTAATAAATTTTCCTTAGTCATGAATAGATCCTTCCCAACACCATGAAGCCAATCTCCTTGTACTGTACATAACTCTCTGTACAGATTCTTTTTTTTTGGAGTTGACATGAAATATTGAAAAATTAATGATGATTGACTTTAAGAATTAATGATAATGAGCTTTCTTGATGCATGATAATGAATTTCATAAATTAATGATAAGGAACTTTATCAATGAATATTAATGGATTCTGTTAATTAATGCTAATGAACTTTATTTATTTAATTAAAGTTGCTCACTTCGCTAGTTCACTTACCGTTCAAAAAGTTCACCCCCAGTTACAAGTTCCAGCACCAGGTAAATCTTTTCAGGTGTCTCATAGATTTCTTTTAAAGCAATCTTTAAAAAGCAGAGAAGAAGAGAGCTGAGTTATGCAATCATCACTTATTGTTTAAGGTATAGTAACCAAGCATAGTAAAAATAAAACTCCTAACTTAGTAGGAGAGAACCAACGTCCTGATTGTCTTTAGTCATAGATCGGGTGGTGCAGGAATCAAACATGGATATCGAACAGTGTTCAAAAGAGCCTGATCAAGGTAGATAACTACAATTGATATAGAAGATGGTACATCAACATCTGGATTCTGTGGTTTTATTGTCGGTGTACATGTTCTGACTAGTGAGACTAGTTATGATAATAGCTAGCCTTAATCTAAACAAAACATGTAAAATTTCAATAATAGCAAGGGACCCTGATGTTGACGCTCCATTTTACTTATATGTCGGTCAAGTATAGTAATAGCTAGACATTCATCAACTCATGAATCATAAAAGTAATGTGTGGTCCTCCAGCCTAAAGAATTATTTTATACTCACCACATTTGAATGTTGCAATCGGAACAGGATTCCTGCTTCTGTGATGATCACTTTTCTCTCAACCTGTAAAAGATTCGTCAAAAATCGTGAAATACATTTACAAAAGATTTCTAGAAAGATACAAGATATGCATCTCATTATTCACCATCCCTCTCATCTTTCTGCTTCGACTCCTGGAATGACACCCAGAAACCACATACCAGGTATGTATAAACAAGAGGCACAGCGGCCTTAACAGTCACCTGAGATAAGCAATATTGAATTTAAAGGTTAAAGGATAGTTATCAAGTGTCATGAGACAGAAATTGTTGCATTGAATATAGACAGTGTCAATACATGCATTGCATCAAAACTGTCATCCTATACTGATAATTCTTATAGAGTTATTTCCAGTTGAAAATAACCAACCTTATGGTCCAAAATGCAATTTTCTATGAAAATTACAATACAGTCTAACAAAAATATTCCTCCCCTGGAAGAAATGTGAGACTCATTTTGGTAATTAAAGCACCTTAAGATGCTTCCTTTCATGAAGAGTATTTGATTCTACCATATCTGGGTGAGAAGAAGATTTTTTAAATTTACCCGTAAGTAAATTTGACCACTGTCAGCCCCACTCATCAGCCCCTGGAGGTCAGTCAGTACAAAATGGGCATGCCATCAAGCTGTCATCCTTCACTCATAATTCTGACCAAGCTTGAAATAGTTCCAATGGAAACTAAACAAATTAAGCTCAAAAATCTAGTGTTCCTATATAAGCTATAGTGAAATTTATCCCCTCCCCAAGGAGAAACGTGAGACCCTGCGACCATCAAATTCACAATTGTGGGAAAGCACCATAAGATGCTTCCATCCATGAAGAGCATTTGATTCTACCATATCTTGGAGTTGAGAAGAAGATTTTTGAAACTGAAGTCAATTTGACACCTTTTAGCCCAGCACCTCAGGCCCCAGGTCGAAAATATTAAATTGTTTAATGATGCACGACACACACCACATGACTCACGCTGGATGAAGGTGATTGCAGTAGGTCACCACGAGACTTTGTCACATTTTCTATGTTCTGTATTGTTTGATTTATGAAAGTGTTGCAAAATGTTGAAGAAATTATTTCCCAAAATTTTGTTATAGGTTGATAAAGGTGAGAATGATGAAAATAGATTTAAGAGATTTCAGTGTAATTAACCTTACATTTGGCAACACAAATATCAATTCTGTGCGCTTATCAAAATATTGATTGCATGCCTTTTGATCTTTGCTGATTGCAATAACCTGTTTGAAGCATTATAAACTGTTTTCCTTATAAAACAAACTGCAAAATTAATTATAAATCAGTTTTTTTGAATACCTGTTCAGCAAAGTGTGAAAAGTAAACAAATTCTCAGTGAATACCTGTTTGGTGATGATCTTCACAGCCCAGGCCTTTTTGCTCCCAATATGTTCACATTTATATACCACAGACGTGGCACCTCTTAAAAAAGAGAAGAAAACAAAAAAAATTGAAATGAAAATTTTGAAATGAGAGGATAACATGTAATCAATAGGGATTTGGGTGGTCAGGTGGTGAAGTGGTAAGACACTCGCCTTTCACCTCGGTGACCAGGGTTCCATTCTCAGAACGGACGTGAAAATGTATGGGGTCACCTGCCAACCACGTGTGTTTTCCTTAGGTATTTTGGTTTCCTTCAATAGAAGACTCCTCACACACACAGGTCAGCAAGAGTGATTAATATAAGCTTAAAGACTATTACACAACTGTTGAAAATACATAAAGTTTATATATGAAAATAAAGTATTGATTTAGAAACTTGACAACATCATTGTTATGTACTGAAAATGACAAAATTGTAATGACATGATATTTAAAAGCAAGTACGATGTTGGAGGTTGTCTATGTATGGAAGTGTCAGATATAGATATTGTCTGTGTAGGGAGGTGTCAGATATAGATATTGTCTGTGTAAGGAGGTGTCAGTTATATTTGTTGTCTGTGTGTGGAGGCGTTAGCTATAGATATTGTCTGTGTAGGGAGGTGTCACTTATATTTGTTGTCTGCCTGGGGAGGTGTCAGATATAGATATTGTCTGTGGGGGGAAATGTCAGTTATATCTGTTGTCTATGTGGGGAGGTGTTAGCTATAGATATTGTCTATGTATGGAAGTGTCAGATATAGATATTGTCTGTGTAGGGAGGTGTCAGTTAAAATTGTTGTCTGTGTAAGGAGGTGTCAGATATAGATATTGTCTGTGTGGGGAAATGTCAGTTATATCTGTTGTCTATGTGGGGAGGTGTTAGCTATAGATATTGTCTATGTATAGAAGTGTCAGTTATAGATATTGTCTGTGCAGGGAGAAGTCAGTTAAAATTGTTGTCTGTTTTGGGAGGTGTCACTTATATTTGTTGTCTGTTTTGGGAGGTGTTGGTTATATTTGTTGTCTGTGTAGGGAGGTGTCAGTTATAGATATTGTCTGTGTAGGGAGGTGTTGGTTATATTTGTTTTCTGTGTAGGGAGGTGTCACTTATATTTGTTGTCTGTGTAGGGAGGTGTCAGTTATAGATATTGTCTGTGTAGGGAGGTGTTAGTTATATTTGTTGTCTGTGTAGGGAGGTGTCACTTATATTTGTTGTCTGTGTAGGGAGGTGTCAGTTATAGATATTGTCTGTGTAGGGAGATGTCAGTTATAAATATTGTCTGTGTAGGGAGGTGTCAGTTAAAATTGTGGTCTTTGTGGGAAAGTGTCAGTTATAAATATTGTCGGTGTGGGGAGGTGTCAGTTATATTTGTTGTCTGTGTGGGGAGATGTCAGTTATATTTGTTATCTGTGTAGGGAGGTGTCAGTCATATCTGTTGTCTGTGTAGGGAGGTGTTAGTTACATTTGTTGTCTGTGTGGGGAGGTGTTAGCTATAGATATTGTCTGTGTGGGGAGATGTCAGTTATATTTGTTATCTGTGTAGAGAGGTGTCAGTTATAAATATTGTCTGTGTAGGGAGGTGTTAGTTATAAATTTTGTCTGTGTAGGGAGGTGTTAGTTCATTTGTTGTCTTGTGTAGGGAGGTGTCAGTTATAAATATTGTCTGTGTAGAGAGGTGTCAGTTATAAATATTGTCTGTGTAGGGAGGGGTTAGTTCATTTGTTGTCTTGTGTAGGGAGGTGTCAGTTATAAATACTGTCTTTGTAGGGAGGTGTCAGTTATAAATATTGTCTGTGTAGGGAGGTGTCAGTTATATTTGTTATCTGTGTAGGGAGGTGTCAGTTATAAATATTGTCTGTGTAGGGAGGTGTTAGTTCATTTGTTGTCTTGTGTAGGGAGGTGTCAGTTATAAATATTGTCTGTGTGGGGAGGTGTTAGCTATAAATATTGTCTGTGTATGGTGGTGTTAGATATATATATATATATATATATATGTTGGTGTGTGTGAGTGTGTTGATTGATGTATATATTTACTGGTATTGAAACATTCTAGGTTTTCTGTGCAATGAATAACCCATGCTCATTACATATATTATATTCTGAGAGCAAATTGACCTGTCAGGGGAAATAATTAAAGCTAGATGAATATTTATCGTAAGCCCATGGGACTGATATCAGTCTAACTCGTAAAGTGAATTATGTTTTTTGCTTTATCTTATTTTATTGAAATTATTATAATTACTTCGTAATATCTCTGTATGATCCAGAATTACTTCACGTCCCTGCTTACGTAATATTTTGGCCATGAAAAAACACATGCAAAACGAACTGAAATTTTAAAGTGACATGTGCCAGTTATAGAAAGTGTCCATTAAAACCATGCACACACATTTATGAGATACAAAATGCATGATACATTGCTACATCAGAGAAAAATGCCGATTTGTCCATAATTTTACTTGATCAATATCTCACCAGGGGGGATAATTCACACAAAACAGTATTATTCACGGGAAAAAATATTCTACATTCACACACTATAGTCATCTGATGCACATTTGCACCAAAACAATCCTAAAGGAAATGTCATGACACAATGTCATGAAACAGTTTCAGCGACGATGCTAATAATGCAATGAAAAATAGACAATCGGAAGTGAAACCAATGTAAATAACCTCGTTACTACGGCAAGCACGGACACCTGACCACGAGCCAAATTACCTGCCCAGTTCCGTCCCGATTTTATAATTGTCCTCAAATTTCTTATCTCTTATGCTTTCCTTGATCCAGTAGTCCTGCTGCTGACCTTTACTCGGCATGGTTACGCCAGGCGTATGTTTGACAGCCCACCTGAAAAGAGTGCCAGTGTCTACCAATGGATTGTTGTTATCACGTGACCTAATTAAAAAGGAGCTCTCCAGATAAATGTTGGCACCGATCATGATTATGTGTAAAATGTGCCTTGATAAAAGCATTATATGTTTGTTGAAATATTGAACTATTGAATGTATATAGAACCCACATTATATACAACATAATAATTAAAACGAATATCGAAAGATAAAATAATTGCAAATTCCGGAAAACGTTTCTAATTTTAGCAATTATAATTTATTTCCGGACAAGAAAAACTGCAAGAAGAGGTGCGAGATTAGGTAAGGATACTATATCCGTCACTTGAATATTTTGAAAATATGTTGCAACATACCTATCAAGCATCATATAGAGTATTCAGGTGCTCTTTTTATTAAACCGTGCCTTGGTTCAAGATTTGAGCATTAGTTTTACTGTTTCAACACGATTTGGACCTGTTCGGCGGTCTTGGTGCACATTATGGATTTTAGTGCGCCGTCACGCGGTTAGAATTCATTCCATATATCTTGAAATGCTTGCATTTTCTGGAGTTGTATTTCCTAGAGATATCCATATTTTTCTAAAAGAGGTTGATTTACAGCCACAATACTAATTTGTCCTCGTTTTACAGCAACAAATTGAGTGTCACCAGTTTTGACGAATTTCACACGTACTTATTTCGTATATAACTTATATCAAACAGGACTTCAAAAAAGTATTTATAGTGTCCCTCTTTTGTGAAATATGCAACATTAACATTTTTTGTAATTAATATTACATTTACACAGTGTGACAATTATTGTCACTTCAGATATACGTGTTTATTAATATTTCAATAGATATGCATCTACTTTCGTATCTAATTTTACTAACACTGGTAAAATAACAAGCTTTCTTAAATACATTTTTGCCTTAACAAGTTGCTTAATGTGTTTTAATTCAGATATGCATAGATATACCACTTAGCATAGATTGGTAGAAGCAGGTCAATATGGCTCATTTGTTTTTTAGTGTTAATTATGGTCTCTTGTCACTTAACTGACAGAGCATGCTTCTTTGGCTCAGTTGGCAGAGCTGGTTGATTATAATGTCAAAGATCTGAGTTCAATTTCTGACAGGGGCACTCAACAGGAATATGTATTTTCCATGTTCTGTTATGTTGCCATATAATAAAATCCCACAAGTTGTAGTATTTGGACTCTGGTTGAGATTTAGTAAATATAGAAAAAAAGGGAAATAATGTAAAAAGAGTGGGTCAGAGCAGAGACGTATATATATTGTGTTATATATGTCTCTGGTCAGAGCATGCTTCTTTGGCTCAATTGGCAGAGTTGGTCAATTATCATGCCGGAGATCAGAGTTTGGTTCGTGGCAGGGGTACTTAACTGGAATGTGTATTTTCACTATTCTGTTACATAATAGACAATGCATAAGATAATCTATCTGTACAGTCCATTAACTACAGTAGCTGATGTAACTGCATGGATGAGTATCTCTGCCCATGTACCAACGTAAGTCACAACAAATATGATCAGGTGACAGCTCATTGAACCCTCAATGCTTGTTACATTTTGTGGCAGCAAACAGGCCTGGTATGCTGAAGGGTGCCCCCCAACATGGGAAGGAGGGTGGTCGGGTGACGCCATGGTATCACACTCACCTTTCACCAAGCCGTCCGGGGGGTTAAATTCACAAAACTGATGTGAAAGGTATTGGGGTCGCCTTCCCAACCAAGTCAATTTTCATGTGTACTCTGGTTTCCTCGCACAGTGAGACCCTTGCAAGCACTTCCATCCAGCACAACAATAGTGATTAGTATAAGCTGATAGCATGTTTCGCATTTACTGTAAGATAAATAAAGTTTACATTTGATCATACAGTATTGGAAACCTAATGACTTGTTGGGCACTAGGCACACTGCGTGTACTAATTTTGAGGCGTCAACACTATTACAAGACACAGACATTGTATATGTTGAGTATTGAACCCATGAGAGCATATATATTGGTAACAGCTCATTATAACACTGCTGTACATTACAGTATATACAAGTTAGTGATTTTCTCCAAACTGAACACTAACTATAACATGAACCACAGTCTCCATTATGGAAAGTAATGTCAATGCAAGCAGTCATTCTTCATGCATCATGTCTCAGGTATGCAGTAATTACTAGTATTAAGTTGAAGTGTGTAAATGTCAAATTGTCACATTGATTTGCTTCAAAAGAATGGCTATTTTATCTTTCATGTGTGAAGTATGTGAGATACTTTGAAACAAAAATAAAACAAAATAAAAATAAACAAAAAAAGATGCTATTGACATTATTAAACTGCATAGATATTAGTGCAATATCACTTTTAAACAAATTAGCCCAGTGATGAAATTGCCCATTCACAATATTACATTTATGTATTATAGTACAAACTCCAGTTAGTGCAGTTATATTTTTACTGTTTAAATATGATTACCGCTACAATATGTACATTTACAGTAAATGTTTCAATGTTCTGTGATACAGAGTAAGTTTTTGGTTTACAATATTTTCTGTTACTTTATATTAAACTGTTGCTTTTTATGTCTGGAGTTGAAGGTCATTGTAACTGCAATTATAACTGATCAATATATCTCAGTTCTATCGGACAGATTGGGTGATTGTTTGGATTGATAATTGCAGTTAGGAGACATGCATATGTTTTTCTTTTTGTTGGATTCCCACCATTTAATAATCCATTCTAATGTTCAGTTAGAGAACCCATTGAATCTTTAAATGGTAGGGAAATAATGACATGCCTGAATTAACATTACAGGTGCATTTGACAGATTTGCTAAGCATCATTTACATATTGTGGAACCTCTGTTCTATATTTTTTCGGATATTTAAGAATTAAAAGTAATGTAACAGAGTCATAAAATGGAAATGAATATATTATGACGTAGAACAATATCTTGGCTTCTGACTTCCTTGAAATATCAAAATTAACATACATCTGCAATCGAATCATGAGAAAAATGGTCTTTTTCTTTGGGTTTAGGTTTTTATAGTTGTGACGTTTGGATTCAGACATAAACATGGATGCACTAACAGCACAACTTGCAGCTGACTTCTCTGTAAGCAGTGATCCTAACAGCACTGCAGCACAACATCCCAGATTTTCACAATACAAGTCCCGCGGGGATGCACTAGATCAGAACACACGCCGATCAAGAATTCTCAAGGCACAGAAAAGGTAGGTGTTTTCTGTTTAAATTCACTATAGATTCTAGTGCTTGGTTGTGATCAGGCATAGTGGAAAATATTGTATGTATCTTGTTACTCTACATACTTTAAGTTTTTGTGCCTACTCTAAACATTATATTGCAATTTTCAAGGTCACGCTGTCACAGTTTGTTAGCATTTCTTCTATTGAGCTTTTAAAAACATGGAAGTTTACCTACCTTGCCACCAATTGCAATTTTTCAGCAAACAAATTTATATATTTGCTTGTCATAAGGTTGTCCAATTTGTGATATGTTTTCATATTTTCTGCTCTTACAGGGTCAGTATATTTAATTTACATATGTATGTACCACTTCTGTTGAAAGTTTATGTAACTAAAATATGATAATATGTAGCCAATGTTGACTGAGGTGAGTTTCATTCTAAGGAGAAGTTATGGGTAACTTTAAGGTACATGCCAGAAGTATTAAAATCCCCGTCTGAAATTGCGATGGCACAGCCAAAATTTTGTTGTGTTGTCAGCTTAAATTTTAAGTAATTAACTTGTTTGTGCCAATTATTGAGCATGTTCATTAAACAACTGGTTTTACAGTGATGTACACTGTACAGCTAGCTACAGTTGTGTGACCACCAATCTTACTGTAAAAGCATTTTTTCACAGTGAGGACTACTGTTTGGAAAAAAAACCCTAAAATGTCAAATCAGTTATTTAATAACAATTTCATCATTTATCAGATTCAAATACCAAGAAATCTGTAACTTTTATCAATACATTGGCATATATTTTTTAAGGGGATATCATTCTGTAGGTATGTTTTAAAGAAGGACTTGGAATAGAATAATTTTATTTTTAAGTTAACAACAACTTCTCTGTATTATTCCTTTAATTAAAGCATGATAATCTGGTTTATGAGTTGTCATTCCTCATTTAACTTATAGCAAAATCATCAAATCATCCTCTCTCAAAACTGAATCAACTTCAGGTTTCCCTGTTAGAATGTAATGGTTTATGAATGGTTGAATTTTAGACAAAGGTTTGATTTCCTTTGCCACATCCGCTGCCTGTCAGAAGACACATGGGATAAGGCTGATGCAGAGTCTGTAGCCTCTAATGACAGCATGGAGGTACAAATGGAGGGGCAGGAAGTGAAACTCAGAAAGCCAGGAAGAAACTACAAAAATCAGGTATTCTTACATAGACATTATCTCTTAGTTGCTGAGGTAGCGTAACTTGGCAATCTCCCAACTGAATCTGGATAATCAAAATAGTGTGAAATAAAGAAAGAAAAAAACATGAGAACAAAGTCCATAAATTTTGATTTAAGGTTGTTAAACTCCAAAAGAGCTGGCTGTTTTGCATCACTACATTGTCAGTCATTTGTGATACCTAAAATTTGTCAGTAAGTGACCGTCTCATTCATCTGTGGACACATCTTTATATTATCATTCTGAATGTACAATGTAATTATGCTGTAACTATGAGTGTTATTTTGGGATCCAAATGACTTTGAAAGTTACATTCGATTACTTTTTAGGTGCAATTTGATGAAAATTGCTTTTCTTGTGAAGAAGGTCAAGGTCATCATTTGTTAAAAATTGTCATACCTTGAAATTTCATTTCCATTACTTACATGGAGATGCTGTGATTTTCATTAAGTTTTTATAAAATATTCCTGCATCAAATGATTACTTATATGCCTGTTTGACTCTTACCCATATTTAGATTTTAGTATAAACACCAATGAATATTTCTTTATTGGAAACTGCATATGTTTTAAATGACCATTGTATATCTACAGCTGATCATAAAAGTGACACATCCATTTCTGTTGAAGTGAAGTACTTTTCTGTCAATGTGACAGTTTAGTTCCTATCTTACCAAAACAACTCAAGCATTTTGCATTTTTATTGTATTTTGATAAAGACTTAACTGTGAATGGAATTAGTATTTTTGAAGAAAGATACAAATCTAAATTGTCGTTTCAGTTAATGATGTCTGAGTGGTTAGTAGAGGTGCCAGACGATTTCGCAGAATCATGGTGTACAGTTATTTGCCCTTGGGGAAAGAGATGTCTAGTTGTTGCATCAAGGGTAAGTAAAAATTACAGAACAGTAATAAGGAAAAGGTAAAAGAAAAGATGGAAAATGCAAAAAAAAAGGCAATTTTGATTATGGTGTACACTTAATTGGCAATCAGTCACTCTTTGATTTTATGCTTCATATATATCCTGTTTAAAAAATTAAAAGAGGTCCTACATATTATCTCTGACTCAAAGTCGTTGAGTTAGAGGATGAACATATTATCGGACATTGATACATTGGTTAGTTGGTAAGAAGTTGGGGTGAGTTTATAACCAGGAAATAGGCTTATTTCTTGATACATACATTGGTATAAGAAGATGGTGATCTCGTGTTGTACAGGGTAGAACCACAGCCTATTCTAGGGGAGGATACAGAATCAGCACCTTCTCATCACATCTACCAGGGGGCTCCAAAAGTCAACCAGGTCGATTTAAAGGTAAGCTCATTTCAGTACAGGCAATTCATAATTGTGTGTAAATACATGCTTGAATGGTTTGAACAGGTACAGTTGTATGTTATCATTTTTCAGCTTGATCAATGAAGATGGTAAAGCTAGTAAGTTGATGATTAAATTTGAAAACAGAACTTTGGGGGGTGGGGGGAAATAATAAAAAAAATTTAAGAAGAAAAAAAAAAGATAATTATTTAATTTTTTTATTGGCTGTTTGTGGATGGTCAGATTTGGAGTAGAGGTACACTTGCTTTTCGTTAGGACTTTAAGATTTGATTCACATTCTGACCTAAAAGGGATTGACTGGATGAGTTTTCACCTTGCTCTCTATTTGCTACTTTTCCTCCATATTGGAGTATCAGTATACTCCTATGTTTGTATTTTAGCTGGTTTTATTACCCTGTTGAGAACCATGGTAATTTTGTCAATGTGTCTCCTGCAGTAGCTGATTACCTCAATAAAAACTGTTTGTGACTCTCCTGTCCAATAAACCCACCACAATAGGACAGGATAGTCTGTGATTTTGGCTTTTCGCGAAAATCAAATACATAAATTGCCTTTCAAAATCTTCAGCTGATATTTCTGATGCTCAAGCTATTTTGGCCAACATCAGTGGTTATGAGTTGATGCTACTTGTTATTATCCTAAAGCAACTGAAAATACAGATTTAATATTTAGAGACAATATAGGCGAATGGTGCTATGTGAAAATTGGTCAAAATTAATATGAAAAATAAAAAGTGGAAGTGCATTTACCTCAAAATTAAGTAAATTTTATTATTTTCAGTATTGAAGAATTGAAAAAAAAAGAAAAAATAAAATTCTGTGTGTATTCTAAACAGTACAACTATTCAGTTGTTTTAGGCTATGGCAAACCTCGGAACTAAAGTTCTACAACCTGAAATCTCAAAGAAATTTTATAAAGGAGACAAAATTGAAAATTCACCTTTCAATTCAAACTAAAAATTCAATATAGAACTGTTTCCTCCTTCCAGGATTTGTCACTGATATTAGGATTATAGATTAAGATGGAAATGTGTTTTTTCTTTACTTAACAGACAATGCTATTCTGGATTGTCTCTTCAATGAAGCGGAGGGAACATACTATGTACTCGATATTATGTGCTGGAAAAATCATCCTGTGTATGATAGTGAAGTGAGTATAGAATTACTTTGTGGATGATAGTGAGGTGAGTACAGAATTACTGTGTATGATAGTGAGGTTAGTATAGAATTACTTTTGTGTATGATAGTGAGGTGAGTACAGAATTACTCTGAATTTGATAGTGATGTGAGTATAGAATTCCTCTGTGTATGATATTGATGTGAGTATAGAATTACTCTCTGTATGATAGTGATGTGAGTATATAATTCCTCTGTGCATGATAGTGAAGTAAGTAGCATATGATAGGAATTACAGTGTGGCCAACAGTGAAGTGAATATAAAATTTTTATAGATGTGTACACATGTGAAGTGAGGCATTTTTGTGAAAATGACCGTCATTCAGAACATGATAAGTGGGATTTTATAATTGAAATAACTTCAACTTACAGTAAAGATACACATTCTTTTAGCACAAAGACTTCAATTTCTACTTTATCATTGTAAAACCTGAAAATTTCACACCACATATAGAGAATATAGAACAATGTAATATCTTTAAACTAGTGGCTATTGCAACTGAAAGAAACACTTGGATTTCCTTTTTGTAGACAGAGTTTCGATTTTACTGGCTCCACAGTAAGTTCTCAGAAGAAGCACAACTTTGCATAAAATCTGATGAAAATCCTGTAAGTATATAAAAAGCGTCTATCCCAGTATTGACTTTGATTACAGGTACAGTGTCTATGTTTAGTTTAGATTTCAAATTCATTTTGCTGTCTAAAGCAGTTTTTACACATTTGAAATAACTGCAATACAAAACCTAGTATGACTGGCAATAAATTTATATTTACTGTGTCAGGCACATCATATTTTATGCTTTGCCATGAAAATGTGAATAATTAAGCCTGTATACCATTTTATATAGGACAGTAATTGTCAATCAACTTCTCAGAAATACTTGATTCTTATACATTTAATTAGTGCTGTATTAATTAACTTATATGTAGCATTATAATGAAGCTGGAGACAGGAATGGATAGGTTGTAGTTTCCTTAGGACAAGATCATTGATGACATAAATTGGAAAATTAAATGGCTTATTTCATGGATTAATCTAGAATTTTAGGAATACTACCCTTTGTGGGAGAAGGGGAATTCTTTTGTTATTTTGAAGAATGGAAGAACTTCCTTCGACCCTTTTGATAACAATTCAATAGAGGGATATTGTAAAACTATATCATGCATTTTGAAGATTACGTAAATAATATAAGACAATGTTGAAGTTAAATTGATATCTGTTTTCCATGATGGCATGAAATGAAAACATGTTAAGCAAAAATACACTAATTAGCTCTGTTTTGGGGATAGCTTTCTCTGTTTTGGGGATAGCTTTCTCTGTTTTGGGGAGAGCTTTCTCTGTTTTGGGGAAATTTTTCCATGTTTTCAGTATTTTTTTCAGTTTTAGTATACTTGATGGGGAATTTGTTTACAGTCAGAGAGGAAAATACACCATTTGGGGAATACTACCCATTTTGGGTAGTAAAATTTGTCTAGATAAATCTGAATTGGTTTTGTAGTCACAAACCTGTTCATGCATTGTTATTGATAATCAGGTCCTCTTACCGTTATTGTACAGGATGTATATTAAATTTTGTCCTTTATATTTTCAGTATAAATTTGTTGCATTACCAAACTTCCCTTGTACCCAGGAGTCAATCAGCGAAGCTGTAAATACAGCAAATTTTGAGGTATGATTCTACCGTTTCTAACTCTTATCTTTATTCAGTCACCAAAGGAACAAAGTCTCATGGTGACCTGTTGTGATTGACTTTGTCTGGTGCTGTGCATCTGTAAACTTGTGATATTTAAAAAAAAAATCTCAAAAACCTCTGAAGCAATTTTGATGAAAGTTTGCAACAGCTTTCCCTAGCCTAACATGAACCAAAATTTGATATTGAAATTCTTGTTCTTTGTTCACTCGGAATCTGAAATGGGTTGATGATATCAGAACTAAATTGGTCATGTATCTCTCCTTTAGAGGTCAAGGTTTGAATCAAGGATTGGGTCCTCCTTCAAAGGAGAAAGCTAGGGACCAAAAGTCAGTATTAAATTTAATGAGATGAATCAGATTGCTGTGTGAAGTAATTGGCAGTAAACACTCCTGTTCCTTTCAAAAATGAACGTTATATCAATGAAGAATAGGCTGTCTGGAGGCAGAGGGGCATTGGAAGACGGTGATAGTTTTAGACAGTTTCAGAGTTTCGTGAAATGACATATATTCATGTTGCTTTTGATAAGGTCAAATGATGTATAATCCTGTTGCTGTAGACTTGGTAAAATGACATATATTCGTGTTGCTGTAGACTTAGTAAGATGACATATACTTGTGTTGCTTTTGATTAGGTAAAATGACGTAAACTCATGTTGCTGTAGACTTGGTAAGATGACATATATTCATGTTGCTGTAAACTAGGTAAGATGGCAGATATGTAATATTTTTGTTATATAGATTGACGGAGTCCTGTTTTTCCACAAGAAGACCCACTATACATTTGGATCAACACCCTTGGTGGTCTGGTTAAAACCCTACATGTTACCAGAGATCCTTAATATTCAAGTGATAGACAAAATCATGGAGAATAGACCCGACTCCTACACTAACTACGCTGCCCACATGTCAGTGGTGGCAGCAGAGAAGGAGAAGGCGAAGGAGCAGAGAAAACAGAGAGACTGTGAAAAACAACAGGGTGTGAAAATACTGCATCGAGAACAGGGTAAAGGAGATGCTGATGGGAAGGAAGTTAAAAGTGACAGACAAGGTGCTGGTGATGGTGGAGGTAGTGGAAGACGAGGCAAGGGGAGGAGGAAGAAGGGTGGGGCCGAGGCCCACATGGATGTGAGTTATCAGGATGATACATTAGAAAGTGTGGAGGAGGAAAGTAGTGGTGTTATGGAGGCAGTAGAGGCCCCTGGTGGGACCTAAACCTCAGTGTTGATAATAATATAGAAAATATTCTTGCCTTTGCTGGATTTCAGAATCTACTCTCATTATGTCAGTGAGAAGATTTATAAAGAGGTCGCTGGCTTTGGTCATTTTACACCAGGCAATGAGTTGTCAATACTTCTATGCTGCGCAGGATGACAACACATTTTATATGTAATACAGATATATCTGCTGTGTATTCATATCACTTGTCCTTTGGACACACATTTAGGTGACTCAATAAAAAAAAAACAAATTTCCTTAGATAAACCTAGTCAAGTTTTATCAGAAAAGTTAGATCTCAGAGTTTTTGGTATTCAGTATATCAGATATAGTGTGTCTTACCCTTGTAGATTCCTGAATTTGGCATGTTGGTAAAAATTCATTTGATTACATAATCATCAAAATGTAAATCCTTGAAACAATTGCCGCTAGGTTTGTCCTGCATCGCTCATTTTCTATCTGCCAAACCCGCATTTTTATTCTTTGTAGTGAAGTGATCTACATTTTCTGTAAAGACAAAAATGTGCAAAATGATTTCAAAAGTATTTCATAGACAAATTGTGAATATATATTAATATTTTTACACTATCATCTTGGAAGATATAACCTTAATTTGGTAATTGTATAAATCTTAAAGTTAGCTTCTTATATAAAAGTTTTAAACAACTTTTTTAAAAGAAATTCATAAGGGAATTGGAGGGAGTATTGGCAGTGGATACTTGATACTTTGGATGTTGTCAACGTTGACTTCCAGCCAGATGTAGACATTTCTGTACGAAATCCAACTGTCAACTCTCCGGTATATTTTGTCGTTACTGATGGAGATAAACTCCACGTTCCTCTCAGACCACATATAAATTAGAATATGTTTTAATTAAGATAGGTAGTCATCACTGGCTCAGTTTTAGATTCTATCTTAAGGAAATATTTTTTAAACAGACATTATTATTCTCGGTTTGAAAAGTTAAACAGCAGTAACTTCTTCTTTGCTATCGAACAAAGCCTATGATAAGGCTGAAATAATTAGATTTTTCATAGATTTATTTTACTAGATTCCATGCCTGTTGGTTTACTTAAATCATGATTTCGTTTATGATTACATCATAAATGTGAGTTATAAATATCCTACACACGATTGTAATATTGTGGTGGGAATTTTGTCAATAAAGGTCAGCTTTTGAAAATTTCTATGTTTTAAGTTTTGTTTTTGTTCTAAAATATTCAAACTTGGTTTTTTATTTAGTTTTTGCTATAGTACAGTTGTAAAGTGAAGTGGTCACTTTATGGCACAGTCACAATATACTTATTAGATAATTACAACTGGTCATTTCAATACCCAAATTTGGTCTATTGTACACAGCACTAGAGTCTTGGTGTAACTTTTTAGAAAAAGATATAATGTAAAATTTGTTCACTTATAGGGAAAAAATGTGCTTATAAAGTAAGGTTGTATTGAAAGGCACCAATAGTGCATTGTAACATAGATATTAAAAAGCAGAATGTGATATTATTTAACAGGACAGGATATAGATTATAGTCAGAAAACACAGAAACATTCCAATACATAAAGGAAAATTATACATAGTGTTATATACAATGTTAATGTAACAAAGGAGCATTTCTGTAGTGACAGTAATACAGTATGATTAGTTATAATTGTAAAGTGAATAGAGTAAAACAGGAAACCTGTTGGTGTAAATTTAAGATAGGGACATACTATGAGTGTAATGTTTACTCACAATTTTTTGTGATTGTGCAATTTTGCCACCAATGAAGCACAAGAACATTTTAAATACAATCAAATGTAATGGTTTGTGAGTAGTCTTGCTTCAAGTATTTGTTAAACTGTTGAAAGTTTGAAGCATTCAAAAATCATCCTTTATAGTAATTATCTAATCTTAACTAAGACATGGAAGAATGGAACATCATTAATAGACCACAGAATCAAAATGTTTGTCTGCCATTCTTATATTACTTATGTTTAACTATCTCAATAGCATACTTACTAGTAAATGTCTATAGGTATCAACCAGAACGTTTGACCTCCCACCCATTTATTGGACTTACTTTTTACTTGTACTAGAGTAAATTTAGTCCACATGTTGTAGTATGTACAGAAAGAAAACAATATTTGTAGTATATAGCCATTACTGGAATATACTTAAAAAGGAAACGGCTAAAACTGTAAAGTTAGCACAGGAACAGGCTAATATTGTAAAGTTAACATGGAAAGAGGCTAATATTGTAAAGTTAACATAGGAACAGGCTAATATTGTAAAGTTAACATAGGAACAGGCTTATATTGTAAAGTTAACATAGAAACAGGCTGATATTGTAAAGTTAACATAGGAACAGACTAATATCGTAAAGTTAACATAAGAACAGACTAAAATCATAGAGTTAACATAGGAACAGGGTAATATTGTAAAATTAACATAGAAACAGGCTAATATTGTAAAGTTAACATAGGAGCAGACTAATATCGTAAAGTTAACATAGGAACAGACTAAAATCATAAAGTTAACATAGGAACAGGGTAATATCGTAAAGTTAACATAGGAACAGACTAAAATCGTAAAGTTAACATAGGAACAGGGTAATATTGTAAAATTAACATAGAAACAGGCTAATATTGTAAAGTTAACATAGGAGCAGACTAATATCGTAAAGTTAACATAGGAACAGACTAAAATCGTAAAGTTAACATAGGAACAGGGTAATATTGTAAAGTTAACATAGGAACAGGGTAATATTGTAAAGTTAACATAGGAACAGACTAAAATCGTAAAGTTAACATAGGAACAGGGTAATATCGTAAAGTTAACATAGGAACAGGGTAATATTGTAAAGTTAACATAGAAACAGGCTAATATTGTAAAGTTAACATAGGAACAGGCTAATATTGTAAAGTTAACATAGGAACAGGCTTATATTGTAAAGTTAACATAGAAACAGGCTGATATTGTAAAGTTAACATAGGAACAGACTAATATCGTAAAGTTAACATAAGAACAGACTAAAATCGTAGAGTTAACATAGGAACAGGGTAATATTGTAAAATTAACATAGAAACAGGCTAATATTGTAAAGTTAACATAGGAGCAGACTAATATCGTAAAGTTAACATAGGAACAGACTAAAATCATAAAGTTAACATAGGAACAGGGTAATATCGTAAAGTTAACATAGGAACAGACTAAAATCGTAAAGTTAACATAGGAACAGGGTAATATTGTAAAATTAACATAGAAACAGGCTAATATTGTAAAGTTAACATAGGAGCAGACTAATATCATAAAGTTAAAATAGGAACAGACTAAAATCGTAAAGTTAACATAGGAACAGGGTAATATCGTTAAGTTAACATAGGAACAGGGTAATATTGTAAAGTTAACATAGGAACAGACTAAAATCGTAAAGTTAACATAGGAACAGGGTAATATCGTAAAGTTAACATAGGAACAGACTAAAATCGTAAAGTTAACATAGGAACAGACTAATATTTTAAAGTTAACATAGAAACAGGCTGATATTGTAAAGTTAACATAGGAACAGGGTAATATTGTAAAGTTAACATAGGAACAGACTAAAATCGTAAAGTTAACATAGGAACAGGGTAATATCGTAAAGTTAACATAGGAACAGACTAAAATCGTAAAGTTAACATAGGAACAGACTAATATTTTAAAGTTAACATAGAAACAGGCTGATATTGTAAAGTTAACATAGGAACAGGGTAATATTGTAAAGTTAACATAGAAACAGGCTGATATTGTAAAGTTAACATAGGAACAGGGTAATATTGTAAAGTTAACATAGGAACAGGCTAATATTGTAAAGTTAACATAGGAACAGGCTGATATTGTAAAGTTAACATAGGAACAGGCTGATATTGTAAAGTTAACATAGGAACAGGCTGATATTGTAAAGTTAACATAGGAACAGGCTAATATTGTAAAGTTAACATAGGAACAGGCTGATATTGTAAAGTTAACATAGGAACAAGGCATGGAAATAAATAATGACCTGTTACATTGGCACCCATGTAGAGACTCAACTGAACTTACTTTCACAATCATCTCTGTAACCCCTTGAAACTCAAAGATGAGTTATTTACTGGAGGGGGAATAAGTAACCCTGATAGATATTGTCCATAATATACCACTCAGCAAGGAGAACTTCTCTTTAGCTCAATTGGTTGAGTGTCAGACCATTAAACCAGAGGTCTTCGGTTAGAATCCATGTGGAGGCATTGAATCAATTAATGTCCTCTGAGTGATACTTTTCATATAAATAAAAGATCTCTTTAGCCAATCCATATATTGTGCTTAGTATTTACCACTAGTATTACAAAATCAATATAAGAACATGTTGTGTAAGCTATGCAATATGAACATGACTGTGTTAATTTTTAAGACAGGATATCCGAAAACATGTATGACATTGTAAACTTGTCAAGGAACATTGTTATATTGTTATAAAGAAAACATACTATTATGTGTAGGAATATGTTAATAGTGTGAACTTCATCAGAAAGGTGCCTAGCAGTCTTATGACAGGTAAAACTATAATAACAATAATGTTAAAGCTAAACAATTCACCGATTAACAATGAAAAGATAACTGTTATACATATCTGTATCAGGATATCTGAAGTCTGAGGTCACTTGTCAAGACTGTTTAGTTAGATTAAAATGATGAAAATAAAGTTTCCACAAAGCTGTCAAAAGCTTTCATCATCAACTGTTGTTTTCGCTGTTAATCACTTCAATAAAACAGGGAGGTCAGTGGAAGCTGAAGAAAAAAGGTAATAAGATCAGTGACCTGAAGGTCAGATGTAATATGTAAATTTTCTGAAGGTGAAAAGTAATAGGTCAATATCCTAAAGGTCAGAGGTAATAGGTCATTGTTCCGAAGGTGAAAGGTAATAGGTCAATGTATTTAAGACAGTAAAACAAATTGATCTATACAATTTATAATGATTTCTATGAGTTTTTCATTGTTATTTATGACATTTGATTTATGATATTATTTTACCTAGTTTATACATTTGAATTCCAATTCAGTGAACCCTGCCCTTTTTTCCGATATAACTTATGAAATCAGTGTTAATTTGACCTCAATTGCAGTCATTTAATAAGTAAATGAAGCATAAAAATTGTTGAAAGATATATACATGTACTTGCCACAATTTTTTCACAGCTGGGATTCCATTAGTGGTGATGTACATTACAGTTCTTTTTGACAGGTGATGTTTTCTGAGTGGATGACAGAAGTACCAGAGGATCTAGAAAAAAATTGGTTCATGGTTGTCTGTCCAAAAGGAAAACGTAACCTGGTCATATCAGCACAGGTAGGTAATAGTTAACAGGCTGGTAATAAAACATTGGTTACCTGTCTAAATTTGTATGTAAGCTGTCTCTTAATATGAACATATAACTTTATATTAGATGTCTGTTAATGTGAACGTATACCTGTATGATACTGTATGTTAATTTGTATGTATACCTGTATGTGAGCTGTCTCTTAATATGAACATATAACTAAATGTAAGCTGTCTGTTAATGTGAACATATACCTGTATGTTAGCTGTCTGTTAATGTGAACATATACCTGTATGTATGCTGTCTGTTAATGTGAACATATACCTGTATGTATGCTGTCTGTTAATGTGAACATATAACTGTATGTATGCTGTCTGTTAATGTGAACATATACCTGTATGTATGCTGTCTGTTAATGTGAACATATAACTGTATGTATGCTGTCTGTTAATGTGAACATATACCTGTATGTTAGCTGTCTGTTAATGTAAACATATACCTGTATGTATGCTGTCTGTTAATGTGAACATATAACTGTATGTATGCTGTCTGTTAATGTGAACATATACCTGTATGTTAGCTGTATGTTAATGTGAACATATAACTGTATGTATGCTGTCTGTTAATGTGAACATATAACTGTATGTATGCTGTCTGTTAATGTGAACATATACCTGTATGTATGCTGTCTGTTAATGTGAACATATACCTGTATGTATGCTGTCTGTTAATGTGAACATATAACTGTATGTATGCTGTCTGTTAATGTGAACATATACCTGTATGTATGCTGTCTGTTAATGTGAACATATAACTGTATGTATGCTGTCTGTTAATGTGAACATATAACTGTATGTATGCTGTCTGTTAATGTGAACATATAACTGTATATAAGCTGTCTGTTAATGTGAACATATACCTGTATGTATGCTGTCTCTTAATATGAACATATACCTGTATGTATGCTGTCTGTTAATGTGAACATATAACTGTATGTATGCTGTCTGTTTATGTGAACATATAACTGTATGTATGCTGTCTGTTAATGTGAACATATACCTGTATATAAGCTGTCTGTTAATGTGAACATATAACTGTATATAAGCTGTCTGTTAATGTGAACATATACCTGTATGTAATCTGTCTGTTAATGTGAACATATACCTGTATATAAGCTGTCTGTTAATGTGAACATATAACTGTATATAAGCTGTCTGTTAATGTGAACATATACCTGTATGTAATCT
Organism: Ylistrum balloti; assembly: GCF_031769215.1. Lineage (NCBI taxonomy): Eukaryota > Metazoa > Mollusca > Bivalvia > Pectinida > Pectinidae > Ylistrum > Ylistrum balloti. The sequence continues at coordinate 136,877 of NW_026782030.1, forward strand.
GTCTGTTAATGTGAACATATACCTGTATGTATGCTGTCTGTTAATGTGAACATATAACTGTATGTATGCTGTCTGTTAATGTGAACATATACCTGTATATAAGCTGTCTGTTAATGTGAACATATAACTGTATATAAGCTGTCTGTTAATGTGAACATATACCTGTATGTTAGCTGTCTGTTAATGTGAACATATAACTGTATATAAGCTGTCTGTTAATGTGAACATATACCTGTATGTTAGCTGTATGTTAATGTGAACATATAACTGTATGTATGCTGTCTGTTAATGTGAACATATACCTGTATATAAGCTGTCTGTTAATGTGAACATATAACTGTATATAAGCTGTCTGTTAATGTGAACATATACCTGTATGTTAGCTGTCTGTTAATGTGAACATATAACTGTATATAAGCTGTCTGTTAATGTGAACATATACCTGTATGTTAGCTGTCTGTTAATGTGAACATATAACTGTATATAAGCTGTCTGTTAATGTGAACATATACCTGTATGTAATCTGTCTGTTAATGTGAACATATAACTGTATATAAGCTGTCTGTTAATGTGAACATATACCTGTATGTATGCTGTCTGTTAATGTGAACATATAACTGTATATAAGCTGTCTGTTAATGTGAACATATACCTGTATGTAATCTGTCTGTTAATGTGAACATATAACTGTATATAAGCTGTCTGTTAATGTGAACATATACCTGTATGTTAGCTGTCTGTTAATGTGAACATATAACTGTATATAAGCTGTCTGTTAATGTGAACATATACCTGTATGTTAGCTGTATGTTAATGTGAACATATAACTGTATGTATGCTGTCTGTTTATATGAACATATAACTGTATATAAGCTGTCTGTTAATGTGAACATATACCTGTATGTATGCTGTCTGTTAATGTGAACATATAACTGTATGTATGCTGTCTGTTAATGTGAACATATAACTGTATGTATGCTGTCTGTTAATGTGAACATATAACTGTATGTATGCTGTCTGTTTATGTGAACATATACCTGTATGTATGCTGTCTGTTTATGTGAACATATAACTGTATGTATGCTGTCTGTTTATGTGAACATATACCTGTATGTATGCTGTCTGTTAATGTGAACATATACCTGTATGTATGCTGTCTGTTTATGTGAACATATACCTGTATGTATGCTGTCTGTTAATGTGAACATATACCTGTATGTATGCTGTCTGTTAATGTGAACATATAACTGTATGTATGCTGTCTGTTAATGTGAACATATAACTGTATGTATGCTGTCTGTTAATGTGAACATATAACTGTATGTATGCTGTCTGTTTATGTGAACATATACCTGTATGTATGCTGTCTGTTTATGTGAACATATACCTGTATGTATGCTGTCTGTTAATGTGAACATATACCTGTATGTATGCTGTCTGTTTATGTGAACATATACCTGTATGTATGCTGTCTGTTTATGTGAACATATAACTGTATATAAGCTGTCTGTTAATGTGAACATATACCTGTATGTAAGCTGTCTGATAATGTGAACATATACCTGTATGTAAGCTGTCTGTTTATGTGAACATATACCTGTATGTTAGCTGTCTGTTTATGTGAACATATACCTGTATGTAAGCTGTCTGATAATGTGAACATATACCTGTATGTTAGCTGTATGTTAATCTGTTCATGTACATGAAAGTGAGCTGTCTGTTAAATTGAGCATATACCTGTATTTGAGCCTATGCAAGCGGGCATGTTGCCTATTTTGACATCATTTAAATTGCAGTTGTTAATATAAGTTTATAATATTTGGTACATTTATATCTGTCAATATAGAATTACACCTTGTTATCCCTGTCGGTACATTGATAATACCCAGCTTGATTTGTTGTAGGGAAGAACATTTACACAGTCTAAACAGGGTTTGCTTCTGGAGGATTTCCCTTCTTGTTTACCCGGTGGGAACATTGGAGACCAGAAAGGTGTGTGCACAAACATCTAAACAAGATCTATATTTAGGCTCAAGAGTGTAATAAAGGGATTTGTAAGAGTACGGACATGAATACAGATAAACTGTGAACAGACCTGTCTGTTCTGGGAATGTTGGGAAATGCTTTAATAATTAGATTGATAGTTTCTGAATTATCAGGTGGGTTACTCATGTTATTTATTTATTCATTTATTTATCTAACTGGTTTTTTGTCCACAATTACAGCCTTTTGGCCTGTCAGCAGACAATTAGCTTACTCATGTGACAATTGATGTTATAAATAGATCCGTTCTAAAATTGTTTTTGATAGTGCTCTTGTGATGACTGACCTGATCTTTTTCAGGAATGTCAGTGCTCGACTGTATCTATGACAAGAAGGATGATGTTTATTATGTGTTGGATATGATGTACTGGAAGAATCAGGATATGACAGACTGTGATGTAAGTTTGCATATATTGATATGATAAGCATATGTAGTGAGTCTCTTCTGTTGTGACCAAGTTACTCCACTTGAAGCTGAGTCACTCCTCAATTTACATAGTCACTCAGTTTGTGATTCACTCCTCTTGTGTCTGAGTCACTTAGTTTGTGACGGAGTTCCTCCTCTTGTGACTGAGTCACTCCATTGTTGACTGAGACACTCCTCTTGTGACTGAGTCACTCCTCTTGTGACTGAGTTATACAGTTTGTGACAGTCACTCCTCGTTTGACAGAGTTGTTCACTCCTGGCTGCCAGTATTGGAAGCTTTGTACTTTTTTGGTGTAGGAAAAATTGTCGTGGTTTTAACTCCTTATTTATTCTACAGTGAATTATACCTTGACTGGTAGCAATCCTTTCATATTTCATATTGCTCTTCAGTAAAATCATAAACCAAATTTCTATTATATCAGATGGATCATGACGATAAGTTTTTCCCTTCAATTTCAGATGAATTAAGGGTTTTCATGTTCACCATACATATTTATAATAATGAATATATGAACATGTGATTTGATTACTTCTGTCACCCTTGTGCAGTTAAAACACAAACTTTAATATGTATTTTCACTGAAGTTATATAAATCATTGCTTGGTATTTAGGCAGTATTTAATTTCTGTGTCTCATTTTACACAAGAAAGAATGCATTGATTGAAAGTCATTGTCTCTTTGCCCAGAGTGAGTTTCGTATTTTCTGGATGAATGAGCGTTTAGGGGAGCAGAAGAGCATAGGACGACGTACTAAGATCAACCCTGTAAGTATATAAACTATTCAGCCTGAAAAAAAAGGCACAGCAGAGCAGAGCGATACAACACAAGTTGAAATACTATAAATAAACCTTCATTAATTATATAGATATATATCTTTGTTTATTATCATATAGATATATCTTTACATAGATATAATCATTTATTATCATATAAAAAAATGTTAATTTATTATAACAATACAAATATACTTGTATTTATTTATTTATTTGTTATAACCATACAAATACATCTTTATTTGTGATTATTACTCTCTTCATATTTAGTGTTTTTGGTCAGTCATTGCTTATAATAATTTCATTTTTACTATTGTAACATAGCCGGCTGTATCTATCACCTAGAGTACCTACCTTTTCTTACATACATAATACTTATGTATCACGGTGAATATTTATTAAATAATTGATGTTTTTCACTTGCAGCACAAGTTTATTCCACTGAAGTCCATTGCCTGTACAAAGGAAAATATGGACGAGGCCATGAGCTCTTCAGCCCTTCAGGTGTGTGATTTCTATAAATAACGTTTAACAGTTTTAGCCCCAGTATAGACAACTAATCCACTGCAAAATCAAAGAGCAAATTTTTCTTTTTTGTGCTTATACACGAGGAAAATCAAGTGCAAATTTAAATCCTTCACAATCATTTTTACGAAAATAACACTAGATTTAGTTCGCGATATTGGAGTCTTAAAAAAGTCCTGGTCTCTAAAAGTTAAAGTCATTTCTAGATCAGGTTAGCGAAATCATATATTCACAATTATGTCTGAACAGGTAATTGTGCGAAATAAAGCATTCACAAAATCTAAGTGATTACATTATCACCTAATCCCAAAAGTTGTCTTTGTTGATTTTGGAGCATATTGCCAGTATGTAAACATGTGATGAGAAAACTACATGGACTCTCCCTGGCATTTGTTGTTATGAAAAGTCAGGAGAAATCTTTGAAACACGAGTCATGCTTGTGTTGTTTCAGGTGGACGGTGTCCTCTTCTATCATAAGAGTCTTCCATACAGGCCTGGGGTGTCCTCTCAGATTCTCTGGTTGAAGCCGTACATGATGATGGAGGCCTTGGGGGTGGAGGTCCCACCACATATGGAGCAAGCACCAAAGAATTATACAACATTTGCTGATCACGTGGCAGCCGTGTTGGAGGAGCAAGGAGACAAGAAACCAGAAAGAACAAGTGGACAACACAAAGCCAAACCATGTATTGATATTGATAAGATTATTTCAGACATTGGAGATCTGTACATCAGTAAGAGACAACTGGAGGCAGACACCATTGGGCCAGTTCATATCCGTGATCGTGCACAGACGAGTGTGTGGAAACCTGAGCATTCAGGCAGGAGGCAAGGTGATGGGCTTCTTGGGGATCCGAGACAATTCTTTGGCGGGAATTATTACAATCAAGGGAACTATTACGAGGGATATTATAATCAGTGGTATGGAGGCCAGTGTTACAATGATCAAAGCTATAGCAGATACCAGAACTGGAATTGTCAGAACTATGGCTTCAATAGCAATCTGCCTGCATTAGGGGTCCAGGGTGCCTGGGGCTATGAGGAACACAGGAAGGCAAGACTGCCAAAGGGAAGAGGAGGCCTGCTCAAACTTAGTGCCATGGATTCCTATAAACAAACACACAAGATATTCAAAGAATAGAAAAGCTCTTTTAATGGTGTATGTGCATTTGTGAGTGAGAGGTGCAGTCAACCAAAAAATGAGACAGATTTAACATTGTTCTTGTGGTTTTAAACTGGTGCTGAATATTTGAGCCATGCTAGAGGTTACTCCTTTAAATTCAATTTCAGGAAATTTGTAGTTGTGTACAGAAGAAATCTTACCAAATACCTGGTATCTTATTCATGTTTAGAAATATTCAGCATGAAGGTACAGCTAATGAAAGTGATTAAAAAAGACATTAAATTTGTTTTCTGCAGTTTTGTGAAATTCATATTTCCTTAAGCCGATGTCATAGATGACAGATGCATCATTTAGTCCTATTTGCGGGCTTTAGTTTTCATTTCATAATAGATTTAACGGTCACCGCAAATTTTACACAATGAAGCCTAAATTGAGTTTACAACTAGTCATAAGGTGCTATTTCAAAACATTTACATCCGTTAGATATTTAATATGTACAGTTGTGTGAAGTTTTATTGTGTACCAGATGGCGTTGTTGATTATCTCATACAAATGTGAGAAGTTCAGATTACTTCCATCGTTTATTTTCCACAAAAAGTTACTCAATTATTCCTTGACTTAAGGAAGTTTCTCGCCTGTAAGCTGCGTTTATAGGGAAGCATATTGGAGTTGAGGGAACATTTGTTATAAACGTTTACCTTAAACATTTCTTCTCTGTAATATTTCCCTATGGAAAAGTTTAGGATTTTTCAAGTTCCAGAATTGGGCACCAGATAGTGTTCAGTGAAAGATTTGATCAAATATATAAAATGGATGTTGTGCTTCACTGATGATAGTGATTGTAATGAGTTGAATGGGTTTGCCAGTGTAAGAGGGTGTCTACACGGCCAGAGTTTGGAATATTCCTATTTTCTTCTTCTGTCCTATCAGAAACAAAAAAAAACAATTTTTGTTGATAGAAGTGGTTTTTTTTCGATAACATGAAGAAAACAATAAAACAATGTAAACAAATGAGCTGAGGTTAAGTGGAACTTCTTCTCATTCAGATACAGGGTATCTTACATGTTGAAAGAAATTTTCTTGTTAAAGTAATTATTCATCTTGTTTTATGTTAACCTGACAAGCTATGTCACAAGATCTTTCTTGCATTTTTGCTTTTCATATTGGTATACTATACGATTTATGTTGGGTGTAGTGTTGATTTATGCAAAATGAAAGCACTTTGAACATAAAATATTCAAGTAATGCATCAGGATTTGATATTTTATCACAATTATTGTTTTTTCACATTTCATTTCTTCATTTCTCAAGAAAAGAAAAATGAAACCTTCAGTTGCTTTGAAAATCTTGCCTTTAATATTATTCAGTGCTTATTAAATATGGATACATTATGACAAATGTATATATTATACAGACTCTAGTCATGTGTTGATTTAAGCATTAATGTCCGTCATACTGGATCATTCATTGTAAAATTGAAATTGCACTAATGTCAAAGTTAACCAGTAGGTGGGTTACAAATTTCAGTTTTACCTGCAGTCATGTCTATTTAGATAACCAGTCCAGATGACAGAGCTTTGTGATCACAAGGGTCATTTCTGTAAGTTTATGCAATGTAGATTACAGAGGACATAGGTCACAAAAAAAAATCAGCAAGAAGCATTTTATAAAGATTTTTTTTTTAATTTCCTCGATGTCTTGTTGTGGCTTTTTCAGTACTATGTAAGGAGAGTGACTGGTTGATGTGATTGAAAGAGATAATATTTTTGTGAGTTTAAACAATTGTTCTCATTACTTAATGCATTAAAAAAACTTTGAAAAACTTTATAAAGCTGATGTTGTCAATTAAAATCTTGGCGCCTGCATCACTCACTAGTGCATTCATGAGAATCAACTTTCAAATCTCTTGTCTTTCTTAAAGTGGATAAAGGTCAATTTTTTTCTTTTCAATCTGCTTCTGTGAGTATGTTTGGAGTAAATGGTGATCCGTCTGCCACACAATATTTCTGGAGCATATCTCAGCCACTGCTTGATGTATAGATTTCAGACCTGAAACACATCTCAGCCACTGCTTGATGTATAGATTTCAGACCTGGAGCATATCTCAGCCACTGCTTGATGTATAGATTTGAGACCTGGAGCACATCTCGGCCACTGCTTGATGTATAGATTTGAGACCTGGAGCATATCTCGGCCAATGCTTGATGTATAGATTTCAGACCTGGAGCATATCTCGGCCACTGCTTGATGTATAGATTTCAGACCTTAAGCATATCTCAGCCACTGCTTGATGTATAGATTTCAGACCTGAAGCATATCTCGGCCACTGCTTGATGTATAGATTTGAGACCTGGAGCATATCTCGGCCAATGCTTGATGTATAGATTTCAGACCTGGAGCATATCTCGGCCACTGCTTGATGTATAGATTTCAGACCTGGAGCATATCTCAGCCACTGCTTGATGTATAGATTTCAGACCTGAAGCATATCTCGGCCACTGCTTGATGTATAGATTTCAGACCTTAAGCATATCTCAGCCACTGCTTGATGTATAGATTTCAGACCTGAAGCATATCTCGGCCACTGCTTGATGTATAGATTTCAGACCTGAAGCATATCTCGGCCACTGTTTGATGTATAGATTTCAGACCTGAAGCATATCTCGGCCACTGTTTGATGTATAGATTTCAGGCCTGGAGCATATCTCAGCCACTGCTTGATGTATAGATTTCAGACCTCCAGTTCAGTTTCAGAAACAATAAATAAATCACCCTGGCTATTCATCATGGAGTGATTTGGCCAGAAATAAACATTACCTGATATTCAAAATAAAAAGTTCATAAGAAAAAAAAAAATTCAAAATGATGATTTTGAATTTCTTCACTGCTCAAAACACCAAAAGTTTTTAACAGTTTGAAAATATAGTTAACAATTCAACTAATGTTACCTTGCATAAAGATCACAAAAGCGACACATTTCAATACTTGATGAATTTTTTATTTTCTTCTTTACAAATATTCTCATACATCATTTACATATCACAAATTAGCACTCTCACACATAAGTGAAGTCCATTTAATGTTCATGACTTAAACAGACATATCTCCTCAGCCTTTCATGACTCTAAAAGAAGTACAATCCTTCAAAATCTGAAAGAGATTGAGTTAGCTAGTAGTGTATCTTCCAGCACTGAACATGTTATACACACCTTAGTAAATTACTCTGCTGAACAGATATCTAGTGTCAGACTGACTAAGTCTGAGGGCACTTTTCCCAGGTATTCATTCAACAGGATTTTCTAATACTGAAAAGTCTGATGGCATCTTTCCTGGGTATTCATTTAACAGAGGATTTTCTAATACCGATAAGTCTGATGGCATCTTTCCTGGGTATTCATTTAATAGAAGATTTTCTAATACTGAAAAGTCTGATGGCATCTTTCCTGGGTATTCATTTAACAGAGGATTTTCTAATACCGATAAGTCTGATGGCATCTTTCCTGGGTATTCATTTAATAGAAGATTTTCTAATACTGAAAAGTCTGATGGCATCTTTCCTGGGTATTCATTTAACAGAGGATTTTCTAATACCGATAAGTCTGATGGCATCTTTCCTGGGTATTCATTTAATAGAAGATTTTCTAATACCAATAAGTCTGATGGCATCTTTCCTGGGTATTCATTTAACAGAGGATTTTCTAATACCAATAAGTCTGTGGTTCATTTGGATTCTGTTCGTCCTTGATACCCATAGATTCCATAATGTCTTGTTCAAATGAGACCAGTTTTGGTTCAAATGTTATCTCAACAACATCTGATTCAGCTGTATCTCTATTACCCTCTGAAAAAGATCAACAAAAATATGACTGGCATGCAAATACTTGTCTCATGTAGATAATTATGTACCCTTATTAATTTCTTCACTTTCTTTCTACAGAAGAGCTGACTTTTTATAATATCAGATTTTATTTTATCCCGCTAATCAAAAAAAAATTTCATGTACCAAATTTTCACTATAAATATTAAGTAATGAAAACACTTTATCATGATATAATCCCACATGAGATAATGGTTATTATGGTATTCTTTTGGCCAAGATCCAAATTTTATAAGTCAAAATCTCTGGTAAATCTCTTGTTATTGGGTGTCCCTAGTATGACACTAGGTACTGCTCGAGGTAGCCCAGAACACTTGTCCAAGTATACGTCAAAACTCGTTTCACAATAAGATGACTGACAGACAAATTCTTGTCCCATAAGTTTACTTACTTTTATAGTTGCTTTTCCGAGCACCTCTTTCAAGTACAAGAATATCTTGTTCATCCAGGGGAATGGGAATGATTCTACCCGTTCTTTTCGATACTCGCACCTTTTCTCCTTCCTCTGTGAACCGCCATTCAAATTCTGTTGGTTTTCTGAAAATTGAAATGGAAAAAAGAGACCATTATGGCTTGTAATACTCTCTTGGTTTAGTTGAAATTCCTTTATCTTACCTAAATGATTTAAACCTTTTCCCCTCTTGGGCACCGCCCCTCCCACCTCGTTTGGGCAAAATCAATTATTCCTACAAGAAGAGTAAGATTTTAAAGTGTTTGCTCTATTTCCCCTATTGAACCCCATACCTCCCTATACACAATTGATTCCCATTCATCCAATGATGCTCTGACCAAATTTTATCAAAATCCACATTAAAAACTACCAGTAGTACCACTTTATAGAAAACAAAGTTTATGGACAAAAGATACAATATTATGGCTTAAACTCTGATAACAAAAATATGATGGAGCCTGTGTCATACATCAGGCTTTGTTTGGTTGAAATTTCTTCACCTAAACTAAAGGAAAAGAAATCCTATAAATGTATATCTATTTCCCTATTTGGTATCAGCCCTCTGCCATTGGGGGTCGGCAAAAATAAATTGTACAAATTGAAATAGAATCCTCCTATTCCTACAGAAGACAGATTTTAATGAATTTATTCTATTTCCCCAACGGGCCTCTCCTTCACTCTCAAGGGGGCAGAGATCCACTGTTATACAATACTGTTTCCCCTTCAACAATGAATATTTTAGACCCAAATTCATGCATTCCTACAGGAGAAGTAGGATTTGCTCTTTTTCCCATATTGGGCCCAATGAGCCTAGACCCATCGTTATATGAAATTGATTTCCCTTCACCCAGGGAAGATTTAGACCAAATTCGAGCAAAATCGATCATTTCCTCAGGAGAAAGCATTTCAAAGAACTATCAAATTTCCCCTTTTTCCGCCTGGGATAACACTGTGAATTAACAATGACTAAAAACACCTTCCTGATAAAAGATACTGGTATAATGATTTAGACCTATGCTTATTTTTCATTGAATCATGGTTCATTTCTATAGATGTCATCATATTGATCTTTTGATTAAACAGACAGATTTCTACTTTTTGCAATCTGGATCTGTCCGTCAATATCATGATTAAGAAACAGTAAATATTAAAAGTCATTAATAATAACTTTTTGATCCATATAGCTTTGAAATATAGCGGATACTTTTATTTCAAATGGGTCTTAATTAATTCTGTAAGTTATTGGTGGTGTAATGTCTCACCTATCGGAGGGGTCAACTAAAGCCACTTCTGTGGTCACCAGGAGGGGTTTCTCTTTACATTCACATGTCCCGGGGTGAGTTGTTGAATCGCCTGGTTCATATTTGTGCTCCTGGAAAATAAAAAAATAAAATCTAAATGTATAAATCTTATTTGAGAAGAAGGCCTCATGATGGATAAAGGAATGGTCTAGAAGTGATCTTAGCTATATAATATGTGGGTCAACCTTGACTGATGAGCAGTAAAAAATGCTCAACTGCATAAACTTTAATCCCAACCATTTAAGTATTGAAGCCACAAGAATTCTGGCAAAATAAGGACATTCTAAAAATAGACAGATGGACAACAGATGGCATAAGCTCATCTGTCCTTAGGATAAGGTGAGCTAAAATCCTATGTGTTGACAGATACATGATAAGCTGTAGGTGGTCAACATTCTCTAAGGAATCTTGTTACTTGCAAGACAACCCTAAATACAACTTCAACATACTGCAGGGACATACTGCAAAGAAGACAACAGCAACATCATAGGGTATTTAACATACATATCAAATAGTAGCAACAAGGAATGCATAGTTACCACATGTAAGCCTCGTACAAAACACCAGTTCCTTTCCTTAATAATTTTTATCACATGTCCTTGTTTCCCTTTGTCCTTACCCACCAGAACTTCCACCTGTGAATTATAACATTCATATATAAATATTGATATAAGCTGATACCAACAATTAGACATAAGATATAGATCTGAGATACAAAGACCAACAAGAGTCTTGTGAATATTCATAAAGGCATTTGCCAAATATCACACCTCTTTGTCAAATGGATGGTTAAACTTACCACAGAGCAAGAGATCTTAGATGTCTTATTTCTAATATTAAACTCACATTTTTTTCCAATACAGCTCAAATATATTAGTGTGCTGACCTTTTGTAAAATAATATTTAAGGTTAATATCTTCAAAATCTATGATGGATAATGGGTGTTTTAAATGGCCATCAATGTAGAAAGACCCAAAAAAGGTTAATTATTAATAATATCATAAAGTTAACATTATTTCAACTTTGTTATATCCAAAATATTGAATTATTTTTCTGGATTTAAGCAAATCATGATATGACCATGTTTGATCTGACAAAATCAGTGAGTTGGTGACACTTTGCAACATGAATGAAAAACTCCATTCTATTTCTCTTCATTTTATAGACCAAGATGAATGCTCTGCAGGAAACACGATTTCTTTTCTATTATCAGAAATGTGATGTCAGAATTTCAAAAGTTCTTAATTAGCAAACAGCAGTTTTAGTCAACAGTGAAACCAGGAAGACATCCACAATGTACATCATATTTTAAGTCAATGCTTCAAATATACTGGACAAAATAAGTTAAGGATCATAAATTGTGACCATAATATCTTCAAAAATTCAAATCATGTATTGCCGGTAATTGCACTCGTAGTTTCTCCCATATGTACCTAAAGTCATGTCAAAGGTGAAAGCACGTGCATCTGAAGGTCTTGCCGTTCCGCTCTAGTTAACTATGGTGGTGTAAACTGACTGGTCTATTACTACAGAGGAATCTTGCAGGTTTTGATTCTGTTACTTCTAAGCTAAAAAAAGTTGAATTTGGAAACATTTAATCAATTTGTAACGAAAACTTGAAAAACTAATCATGCGAAGACATTTAAATGATATGGAAGCCGCGCGAGCTATAGGGCTCCTTCAAGCTGGTCAAACTCAACGAAATGTAGCGGCACAGCTTCATGTTTCTCAAGCGTGAAAGCTATATATATTAATCAACGCTGTAATATTTGCATCACGGCACGAGTTAAGTGCTCCTGTCTTGAATTAGTTTTGCTACAAATCTAAGGATTTCATCCCAGACAATTATATCCAAAAAATTGAATTTTATCCAGAGGTCATCGACAATCCAGACATCAATGGGCCACTCATCATTTGAATTGGCAATTACGTCATTGGAGAAATGTTATGTTCACAGATGAGTCTAGGTTTTGTGTTGACTTCCATGACGGTAGGAGGAGGGTATGGAGAACCCAAGGAGAGCACTATGCAGACTGCTGTGTTGTCCAGCATGATCGCTTTGGTGGTGGGTCAGTGATGGTTTGCAGGGACAGTGTTGACTTCCATACAGACCTCTACATCATAGACAATGGATCTTTAACATTCTATTTACACCCTATAGTAAGGCCCATTGCAGGAGTTGTTGGCCATGATTTTATTCTGATGGATGATAATGCTCGTCCTCACCGTGCTCGTGTGGTCAACGACTATCTTCAACGTGAAGCAATCGTTCGCATGGACTGGCCAAGTCGGATCTGAACCCATCGAGCATGCTTGGGACACCTTGCAACGCCGGGTTTCAGCTCGACCTAATCCGCCACAGAACCGCCAAATGTGATTGCTCTGCAAGAGGAAATTTCAGCCACCGACGAGGAAAAGGAGCATGTGCAGACGTTGCAGGGCAGTTATTGATGTCAACGGACAGTAAACTGCCAATTGCAGTTTGAAGACATCCACAATGTACATGATTAATACTTCCTTTAACTTTGATTTCAAGGGTGCTGTTTCAGGGTTATCTGCTCTTGGTAGCAATTACCACAAATGAATTTGTTTTGTGTAATTAAAGACTAAAATGAATGTCTGTCATTAAAATTTAAAATATAATCATATTATTATTTGTATGTAAAACTGCACTGTTTCAAGTTTATGATCCTTAACTTATTTTGTTCAGTATAACAACAGATTTGACAACATCATAGGTGCATATGTATATTTTTGGGACTTTAACTCACCAAATCATCCATAAATATATTCCACTGTTTAATGGGTTGAATTGGGGGTGTCCTCGTCTTTCGCTGGTATACCATTCTTGCTTGTTCAGTCCATACAGGAAACTCAGAATAATACCATTTCGAACTTTTTACTTCTTTAGGAACATTAACCCATCCAGTATGTGGCTTCCATGTTTTGTTGCTTAGGGAATCTTGCATTATTCTCCCTAAATAACGCTTCACATACTTACTGCTATCCTTTAGCAGAACGACTGTAAGTCTCATTCTGAAACAATGATGGAAATGGAATAATGACAAAGATTTTCCTGTTGATAAAGTAAGCAAAATCATTCCTACATAAATTCACCCTCTTTTAATGTTACTACCACATGTCAACAAAGAATTTGATAATTTAATTCAAAGCTGATGGACTGATACACGAATAAAAAAAAAGGAACATCATTGACATGGATACAGATGTACTTGTGCATTAATAAAAAAACTGGTTTTTCATTTGCGTAATCAGCAATACCCTTGTTTTATACCTATCACAGAGGGAATATAATTATAAAGAGCAGATCACAGAAAATTAAAGAAAAACTCAAAAGAGTTTATAATTGTCCTCATTTTCCCTCGACCTATTCAAATGTAATGAATCCAATTCCTTCTCTTTGGTAAAGTCATGATCAAGAGACTAAAGTCCAGCAAACTTGCCTAGTCATACATGTGTACATGTACAATGTCCATGATTATGTACCATCTGCCATCAGTTTTATACCAAGTTAAAATATATACAATAATTTGTTTAAGGAAAGTTTCATTTCATTACATAGTTTTAATCTGATTGTTACACGGATAGAGGAGATTCTAGGATTCAAACCTGGTACCTCTGGCTTATTACTAATCTTAGACTCATTTGATTGAACCAAAGCTAAGATTGGTGTAACCCTGGTAAAATACTAGCCGCAATATACCACTTGGCTAGAGAGAACTTCTCTTTAGCTCGATTGGTTGAGCGTCAGACTAGTACACCAGGGGTCACGGGTTCGATTCCTAGCGGAGGCATTAAAATAAATAATGACCTCTGTTACATTGGCGCCCATGTAGGGACCCGGGAATAGTACTTAGCCATGCCCAACAACAACCATCGCTGTAACCCCTGGAAACTCGAGGACAAGTTATTTCCTGGAGGGGGAGTATGTAACCCTGGTAAAATACTAGCCGCAATATACCACTCGGCTAGAGAGAACTTCTCTTTAGCTCGATTGGTTGAGCGTCAGACTAGTACGCCAGGGGTCCCGGGTTCGATTCCTAGCGGAGGTATTGAAATAAAAAATGACCTCTGTTACATTGGCGCCCATGTAGGGACCCGGGAATAGTACTTAGCCATGCCCCACCAGCATCGCTGTAACCCCTGGAAACTCGAGGAAGAGTTATTTCCTGGAGGGGGAGTATGTAACCCTGGTAAAATACTAGCCGCAATATACCACTTGGCTAGAGAGAACTTCTCTTTAGCTTGATTGGTTGAGCGTCAGACTAGTACACCAGGGGTCCCAGGTTCGATTCCTAGCGGGGGCATTAAAATAAATAATGACCTCTGTTACATTGGTATACATAGTTACTAGGGTTATATAATCTTCCTGTAGGAAATCACTAGCTAGTGAGTTTCTTGGGGTAAAAGTGATGCTTAATTGTGAAAGTACATGGGCACCAATACATATATATATTGATATTTATTTTAATGCCTCTGCTAGGATTTGAACCTGGGACCTATGACTTACCAGTCTGATGCTCAACCATGACAGTTTGAGGTAAATAGAAGATCTCTGAAGCCAAAATAGTATATTGTGGCTAATATTTTAGCATGATTATATTTTCTATTTTAGTGCTGTAGTTATAATCATTTCAACATGACTTGATGACTCCAAAGTGGCATTCAGCAATGTGCCTGTTACACCATAGATTACCATTTAAAACGGCAGTGTGGTAGCATTTATTTCAGCTAGTACCTTGTGCCATACTGCAATATACATATATTATCATAGATATGTATATCAACTGCTCAATTTGCTCATACTGTAATATTTTTTTTTAAAATCCAACGAAATGCCAGTATTTTTCTTAAGAGATCTCCACAAATACAACCTCAAATTCACTCTCCTTAAATGACTGCATATCTGTTTCTGATGACATCACTAAATGGTGTGACAATGCATATCTGTTTTTTGTGTGTATCCATGCTAAAGGGCTAGATTCAAGTTTTTACTGTTTGGTCTTTTTTTTCTCAAATGAGCCATACTTCTTGAAAAACTTCCTTTCTGTATAACAAACTATTTAAATAAAGTTTTATTTTCATCTGTCGGTCTATAATATTATTTCAAATTAGAAATGAGTCTTAAAAAGTGATAATTAAAAAATCATCACTCTTCCAAAATAAGATTAATCCCTTCTGGGATTCTTCCTTAGGACCGATTTACATCAGATGTTTGACAATGTCCAATGTCAGACCCGGGACATCGTTAAACATCTGATATAAATCAGTCCCAAGGAGGAACCCCAAAAAGGATTAATATGAGATGTGCATATTTGGACTTCTGAGGCCAAAAAAATGCAAGGAGATGTGTCATATTGTTTATGATCTTTTCACTTCACAGACAATAAAACTCCAAAGATTGATTGGTGGTTTATTACATCAATGACATGTAAAAATGTGTATTATGAACAAGTAAACAAATTTGCCAATGAAATATATACGCATACTATTTTAAGGTGCATGGACTTAAACACATTATTCTCCTTTTTTGTATTTTTGGATCATCAGGATATGTTACAGCAACTAAAATCTTCCGGTTTTGAGGTCACGCAGGTCAATAATCTTCGTGATATAGCTTTGGCCGGTCCGAAATTCATAACGCTCCGGAACTGATGTCGCGGCGACAGATACACGCACATGTATACAATGTTGATATATTAGATTGTAATGAATAGCTACGCCAATTGTCTAGCTAAATCCACTGAAAGATATTTATTATAAAAATCAATTCTTAAACATACCTAAATTGCTTACCTGGGTTATTCTGATTTAAATACCGTCTGAAATAGTACAGCTGACTTAACCATCACCAAAAGCACCTTGATGTTTACAGGAAATAGAATTATGATACCTTATTATCTCCCTTGTCTTAAGGTCCGTTCGATGAGGGCCTTGTCGATGGGGTCTGCCGAGAATGCACTGATCAAATTGCGGAGACTCAAATGGGATTTTCCCCGTATACACCGACTAAGCACGGTTTCGTATTAAACATTTTCAACATAATGAATATTTAGAAGAATATTTTACATGAAGTGTAAATTTCTATTGAGTTATATATAAAAATAATCCTCAATACTTCATGGCTTCACTGTCCCATGAAGTATCGAGGATGATAATTAAGTATGTAATTAAGTAAACACCATTGTTAGCAAAAGGTGACGGAGTAACTCCCAAAAAGTGATTCGGTGATGAAGCTAAAACCTGAAACCTTGACTGATCTATCTTTCCTTATGACCAGAAGTTCAATAACCAAAGTATAGACATTAAAAGCATCATACTGTTTATAGTATCACCGAAGATGGGGATATATAAGGTATCATCACTGAACAGGGTATTTATCAGAAACTGAAAATAGAAATTTAAATTCCATTACTGACATCATACCATACGTATATACGTGTATACTATTTGGGAATAACGGGATTTTTCGTACCACACACAATATGATTGTAACGCATACCAGGGAATTTTCGGGCGTCCGACAGATAGTTCCGTAATAAAGTAAATGTAGTACAGCTGCTAAACAGTCCTAAAGTTATTTCTATAAGTCTGCGCGTATACTTACGAGTATACAGTTATATGCTGTTTTTCATGGATATCTTTTTTCACCAACGACATACGTATACGCGTGCTTACATAAATGTATATAAATGTATTTATATTTATATAAATAGATATATATTTGAAACGGTCGTCACACTATAATACTAAGACTATCCAAATTAGTACATTTTATACTTTGTTGGTCAATAAGCTATTCATTTTGTGCACTTTTACGTTACATGTACTGGGGTTAATTCCCTTCCTTTGGCGGCGACAGTAGGTATTTGATAAAAAAAAATGTCCCCCCCCCACCCCCCATCAAAAAAAAATATATATCAATAAACTACAGCTTGCATCTTCGATTCCTGCGTATTGATACGAACTTCCGAATGAGTGTTGTGAACTAATGTCATGTTATTGTAAAGGACATGTGCTGTAATTTGAGAGATATCACAGATGAGTTTGGTTGATAGGTTAACAAGATTTCCGTCTTTGTGACTCCTCCCGTGTCCGGGTATCATCTCACCGACGTATATCGGTGTTCTAGCGACGTGAGGGAGCGACCTGCACCCCTCTCAGTGTGATGGAACCGTCTGTAGCGGTGATCGCTTCATTATTCTAGTTTTGGTAGACGGTTCCAGAGCTTAATAATCAAGGGCGTAGCTAGCCCAGCAGAAATATGTAAGTCCAGGCGGGGGGTCTGGGGCAGCCTAGGAGAGATCAGGGTGGTGAAGCGCTCCGACGGAAAATGAATTTCATGATTACAAAGATGTTTTGAAACGTTTTCTGAGACAGGTTTTTTTTTTTATTTAACAACAAACTTCAACCCCTGATTAAATAAAAGACTTTATTTTGTCGATCGACGTCTGTAATCCAGAGCCTTTTTCATTTTGAAAATTTACACTTTAACAACATTATAATCGGAAACGTTGAAATGATAGGTAGAAGTAGAATAGTATGACGTGTATAAAGTTCCGGAAAGCAATGCACTAGGCCTAGTTATTCAACAATTTTCTATTTATATGTCTATTGGACACTCTGAATATGTCTTAAATGTGCCATCTGGTAATTACAGCTGCTATATATATATATTCCAATCGGATTTTTCACTAAACGAAAATACTCGAAAGGTTGGCTAACAATATCTGTAGTTAGATATTTAATAAAGTAAAACCCAACAGACAAAGAAAAAGGTGATTCTTCGGGTTTAGACAATATATACCGTCGTTCTATGGACGGCTTGTCTATTAAAGACGTGTTACAGTATATTATAGCCTCACAACTTTAAGACTTCGAAAAGCGTTGTTTTTCATTTCGTCAAAAGATCAAATCATGTCATAACGAGATCAAAATATAGCTTGTGACGTCACAATATATTATGTATCTACGTATGACGTCATAATTTACATCCTGAATATCAACAAACATTCGCACGATTTCTCAAAGACTTCAATAATGGGCTGTTTTGCTTTCCTGGAATGTCTGAAACGTCGTAGGAAACCAAAAAATCCATCCTTACATGACCGAAGAAGAAATGGAAGGTATACCACTTCAAGTACCTTGTGGTAAGAAGTACTATCGACTGAGACTTGCTCCACCTCCACGTGGACTGAAGATCTTATTCACCTTCCCCATTTGCACTAGAGACGTAAGAGGCACTTGCTGGATCAAGGACAATGACCCAATCTACCCATGTCCACCACCACCACCTCCAAGTCCTATTCCGGTTATAGCCGACCCTGAGCAGCCACCTTCTCCGTTACCTGCTGAAGCCGATTCTTCTTCAAACTAAACGACCGCATACTCCGCCCTGGACTTTCGTCTCATCTACTTGTACAATATCTGCCTTGAAGCTCAAGCTCTCTATCTATCTCTCACTGTCTAACATGGAAATATTTGCTGAACAAAATGACGAAAACACCTAGAATAATTTAAAACAATACTTTCATGGACCGACACTTTGTAAGCTACAAATGGTTAACTGCCAAAGACGAGATAGAGGAATTTTTCTAGAGCGAGCATCCTATGTGAAATAAGTTGGTTGCCTTTCATTTAAGGAGACGAGCCAGAGCCCGGAACAATGTCAGTGGTATTCGGTTAAAATGGACTGAGAATATTTACTTACATGTTTATTTGTATTTGAATGTAAGATATACTTATTCAATAAATATCATCTTTGTAAAATATATTTTATCGTTTTTTATTCTTATTTTGTGTATTTCTAAACGACTTCACAAACGGGATCAAACAAACTTTGTATTTCAGTATAGAATTATAGATTTTGCAACCGCCTTTCTTCCGTCCGTCCTTCTGTCTGTGAATAAACTTCAGTTTACTTGGAGGAAACTGAGAGAAAATGATAATGCTTTATCCTAACTCAAGAGGTTTCAGAAACCGAAACGAAGAGTTTGAGGCCTACCTAGATTCGGTTTGTGTTCGGGTAATTTTGAAGTCCATAATTCTGATGGTATATGGTTTGCACCAACATACATGATTCTCCGGTGTCGCCATGGATAAAAATGTTGCCATAATTTAAATTTAGTTTCATTTTTATTCGTAAAAGGACGCTGGGGTCAGTTTTAAATCTAACCCCATCATAGTGACGGCTATATATGGCCATCTTTTGCGAGCTAAACAGATTTGTAGTGTTGACCGTCTCATCTCTAATTATCCGCCCATTTATTACATATGCGTCATTTAACGTTCAAGGCTCCTGCACGTTTGACTGTTGATTTTGACGTTTTCTCATGTGTTACCTGAAAACGTTTCAAACACGTTAATGTGATATAGGAAAGTTCTGCTGAGAAAATAGCGTCAACGCCATGTATGGACATACCACCACTTACTGGTCTTAAAATTTCATCTCGAAAACAAATGTAAGTTAAATTGCCATTCATCACAATAAGTCTGATCACCCATTGCCGTACATAAGTGAACTCCGTACTCCCATATTATTTTTCTGTTCTGTTCTAGACCTACTCCAGTTGATTAGGAAATTAATAACTGTAACAAGATACACGCTAAAAAAACTACATAGCTGTCGCATTTGAAATATAGAAAAATGACTATGGCTAAAACATAAGACCTGTAGATATTTCCTGGAAGCTGCTAGAAATGCAATCAATACTGCTCTTGGGGCGACATGGGTTTAACTCGTGTGAAGTAAGTCAACTGACAGAGGAATTTTTAAATATTCTTTCTACGTATTAGGAACTGTGATAATTCAAGGGTATTGCAGTTACTTCACTGGTGGTCCTGTAACATTAGAGAGTCCTGAGACTCTAGTGTTTGGTCTAGTCTCAGATACAGTTTAATCGATGTCGTAAATGCAAATGTATCACACCGGCTATCAATGCACAAAACTTAAATTAAGGAAGAAAATAAAAGGTGGCACCGGAAATATCTCTGTGTGATGATTGCAATGAATTTAATTGTCACAAACTATGTACATACCGAACTTTTAAGTTTGAACCAGTCGTCAATGATTATGTTAAATGTGTTCATGTTAAATGTTAATTAAAACCTTTACTCAATTTCAGATGTGGTTCTTTGCCTCTTGTTATGGAAAAGTGTAGTCACGCCCGACCAGTGATTTCTCTTTACAATATATTATGTAAATTATGTAATTCTGATGTAGAAAATGAGGATAATGTTCTTTTTTAATGGATTATGTACATTATGAAGATCTTCGATCTATTACTTCATATAAAGCAATTAATTTGTGTGAATATTTTAATGATATTTATTAACAAGTTTAAACAATTCAGATATATGATTCTGGAGCCAAATCTTCAGAAAATTTTGTCAACCCAACTTTGTCTTATGTGGAGGAAGAGAAAACATATTTTCCATATTGCATTACATTGTATATAGTTCGGCATCGAGTTATTTAAACTATTATAAGGTTTTCATGAAGCAAGTACTTACTGGAAGTGTCAGTAGCTATAATGTTTATGTCATATTTCAATATGTAGTTAAGTGTCTAGTAAGCTAAAATTTTTGACTGGGCACATTTTATGATGTATTGCGTTTAAGGAATAATGCAAAAAATGTGTATTTTGTGCTTGACATTTAAATAAAAAATATTTTGAACTTTGAATTTGCTTCCTTTGACTGCGCTTCCCAAGCTTGGTATGACACAATTACTGGGTCTTTAGCTACAACACACAAGATAGGTATAATCTAATTCCTGTTCACAAGCCTAGACTTGTTGCTCATATGCAGTACTATTATCGCCTACACGGGGGAATTCCCTTACGTACGTATTGTGTACGTACATATGAGTCCTTAGGTAGGCGTATTAAAACTACGGCGTGCGAGGCCAGTATGGAAAATAGTTTCAGGAAACCAACTCATGGCTTGACAGAATCAAGACTTCACTTCACAGCGAGTGACCACGACTGTGGTCAAGGATTGCTTGACATTGTGGACAGGCGTCAGGTTGACCGGTTTCGAGGGAAATTCTACGTTGTTACGACACCTATCGACGATGTTGTGAAATTGTACAGACTAAACAGTGCACTGGAATCGACAGTTTCCGATATTGGTCAGTACTGGTCACCGATTCCACCAGATAATTACAGACGAGTGGACAATTTCGGTATTCCTCCTACGATACCTCGGTCAGACGAGACATATGATGATATTGTAGACGATGTATTGATTGTGCCTAAAGGTGTACTTTTGTTTGAAGGGTTCTCTTCAGTAACGACCCCAGCGGACAATGATGGTCTATTTCCAGACAAAGTATGGCAGATATTCATTCCAAAAATAGTGGTAACACCACTACTTAAATATCAGAGAGGACTGGTCAGTGGTCAAATGACTAATGTTAGTGGTCAAACCCTCTTGAATAAGATTGACAGAATACAAACACAATTAATGAATGAGTGGACAAATAAATACTTGTCAAATATTATCTCCGAAAAGAAAATTGACATTGCAAACCTACTAGTGAAAGGCAATAATGTTAGGAATCTCCCTTGTGAAATAAGGAATCTCCTGCCTACGTTTCAGTGTGGTGTGGTGCAATCTTGCCGACCAGTCTCTGGCTGCTACACACTACATGATGAAATGATGTTACTCCCCAACGGGTTAACATGCAAATGTTCATTGACCTTCACATTAGAATATGACTCTGCTATCACGTCACGTGCACGTAGCTCTGCTCGTTGTTACAGGATTAGATATGGATGGAATGTTTAGACATACATTGAAACCTGAGCGTGGTATACGTTTGTATTTATATCATATGTGGAAGTGTGACATAATATTCTTCAACAAAAAAGTGAATAATTGATGAAATTCTATCGTGCAAGGAGTTATATTTTTAGTTGTAACACGGACTTATTCTAAGTCGTTGAATGTAAGATAGAATTCATAATATCATGTTTCATGTCTGTCAAATAGAAAAAAAATATGTAGTTTCATATAAATTCTTCCTCTTCCTTAAAACAGGAAATATCTACAGATCGTATTTCTTAACCATAGCCACTTTTCTATATTTTATTGACGATGTAGTTACCACGATATTGAATATTTTACGTTCGCAACCCCAACCTCCCTCAGGGAAGCGAAAGTGAAAGAACGAATGAGTTGTATTGTAAATCTTCCTTATCACTCCAAGTGTCATGACGTCATTCCATTATATAGCATCGTAACAAAACATTATAAATATAATCCTAATCATAATTTTATGTAACGTAATATACGATTATGCTCATATAACAACCATTTCAAATTATATAATATGGAAAAAATAAAGTTATAATGAGCTCGATGTTTCGTATTTGTTCCTCTATTCTAGACGTACAATGTCATAGCAAGTAAACACTTTGAAACTGAAAAGATGTTTGGGGGGGGGGGGGGGGGGGGTGGGCAAACAAGTTTGATTGTCCTCGACATGTCTCAGGGGGTCAGTGGTTTGACGCCTCTCGTATGTTGTTCAGTGAGGTCCCCACCAGCTGGTTGGTACAAGGACTGCGCCTCAAAATGATCCTAATTGCTCCAGGGCTGATATACACAGTAAACAAGCAAAACCTCAATTTAGTTTATGTATCGTTTTTGTATACAGCGTCAAACGTTTTAAAATGCGACTATGGCCAAATGCCAACAGAAACGGTCGATATTAATTCCCTGATCAATTTCCTCAAAGAGATATTAGCTATAGAGAGGTGCCAATTCAATAAATAGTGAGTGCACAAAAGTCGGTTTGTACATTCACAAGGATAAGACCCGTGTTTTGTATGGCGAAATTGGAAGCCACATGATACAGAATCACACGGGGGAGATCAGTATGGTTCAATTATAATGAGCACAGACCTAGATCTAGGGCAGTCGTACATTTTGTGACTTAATTACTATTTTTTCCCCAATCCTATCCGTGAAATATGTCACGGAAAGAAAATTTATGTAGCAAATTTTAAAATAATCGAAATAAACAAGAAATAGCTAGGCTAGTTACGACGGATTCCAAATTCGTAACTATTTAGTTGTCTTGTGTGAGCGTGTGATATCTTACCGATAATTTTACCCTGTTATGCTTAGTGTTTCCTTTCTGTAATCCTTTAATCTGTGCCAGAACTAGATTTATTTTGGAAGCATAGATCTGATCACACCGACACCGATCGAAAATAAAATTCTCTGCATTATGCAAGTTAGGTCTATGTCATTAATAAGAAAAGTGTCATGTCAGCGGTTTGAAATAGCGACATGGCGTATTTAAAAAATAGATTTTAGGATATTATGTAAACAGCTACGTCGGCACGGGGACTGTTATCGAAATCATGTGATATCATACCTATATTAAGTAACACGTGACACCTATTTTTAGATATCAGCCGTCAGGTTTGTTCTTGCACAATGATGATTTTTCTCGAACGGTCCCGTGATTCGTTGGATATAGTCACATGACATGTATAGGGTATATATTGCCAGGGAGCAAACGTCGCAGTAGTAAGTCCGTGAACAACAGCGATAGAGACCAGAGAAGAAATATCAGTAAATCTAAACACAGAACAAAGGTAAGATTTAAAATTTTGAATAGTTATTAGACATATCTATTATATTTTCAGTCAATCTGTTAGTTCATGTAAACTTTCTAATGGATATAAGGTAGGCTAGTGCCTACTGTTATGTACTGTTGTGAGTCGGTTCATCCTTTAAATTATCCAGACCCGGACGTTGACATCAATGTCTAGACTCCATTTAATCTTTGTTATGTTGAAAAACAAAGAAAATTGATTCGTTCTCTTGGAAAATGTACGATTTTTGTAAATATGAATAGTTTATTTATTCAGTATTTTGCGGTAAGCCAAATGTTTTGTTGCGATTCCCGCCGCCAGGAAAACAAAGACGTTTCTAGAATAGATTTGTTTGGTATATCAACATTAGGCCTACGTGACAGCAAGTGAAATGTGATTCTCAAGACAGTTATTTCGTTCAATTTAGGTGTTGTACTCGTAGAAATAAATGCTTTTTCCATTATTTCAAGATGGCGGAATGTTATTTCATCTGTATATAATTATGTATTGTGACGTCATAACCGGATGCTCGAATCAGGTGATAGGCGAGGTCACAAAGGGTTGTTCGGTATATATTCTGTCCTTTGTCGATATTATCTATAACTATTCTGCAACGGATACCGTTATAACATTTTTTATTCTGCGTTGTTCAATTTTAAATATAGTGATGAGTATTATATACTGTCCTTCAGTTTTATTTGTTTTAGCAAATAGTTTGACTATCCTTGATCTAATAACTAATTTTTTTTTTTATTTTCAGAGCCATGCAGATCTTTGTGAAAACCCTCACAGGAAAAACCATTACCCTTGAGGTTGAGCCATCAGACTCTATTGAGAATGTGAAGGCTAAAATCCAGGACAAAGAAGGAATTCCCCCAGACCAGCAACGTCTCATCTTTGCTGGTAAACAACTGGAAGATGGCCGCACACTTTCCGATTACAACATCCAGAAGGAGTCCACACTCCATCTTGTACTCCGACTGAGGGGAGGTATGCAGATCTTTGTGAAAACCCTCACAGGAAAAACCATTACCCTTGAGGTTGAGCCATCAGACTCCATTGAGAATGTGAAGGCTAAAATCCAGGACAAAGAGGGAATTCCCCCAGACCAGCAACGTCTCATCTTTGCTGGTAAACAACTGGAAGATGGCCGTACACTTTCCGATTACAACATCCAGAAGGAGTCCACACTCCATCTTGTACTCCGACTGAGGGGAGGTATGCAGATCTTTGTGAAAACCCTCACAGGAAAAACCATTACCCTTGAGGTTGAGCCATCAGACTCTATTGAGAATGTGAAAGCTAAAATCCAGGACAAAGAAGGAATTCCCCCAGACCAGCAACGTCTCATCTTTGCTGGTAAACAACTGGAAGATGGCCGCACACTTTCCGATTACAACATCCAGAAGGAGTCCACACTCCATCTTGTACTCCGACTGAGGGGAGGTATGCAGATCTTTGTGAAAACCCTCACAGGAAAAACCATTACCCTTGAGGTTGAGCCATCAGACTCTATTGAAAATGTGAAGGCTAAAATCCAGGACAAAGAAGGAATTCCCCCAGACCAGCAACGTCTCATCTTTGCTGGTAAACAGCTGGAAGATGGCCGTACACTTTCCGATTACAACATCCAGAAGGAGTCCACACTCCATCTTGTACTCCGACTGAGGGGAGGTATGCAGATCTTTGTGAAAACCCTCACAGGAAAAACCATTACCCTTGAGGTTGAGCCATCAGACTCTATTGAAAATGTGAAGGCTAAAATCCAGGACAAAGAAGGAATTCCCCCAGACCAGCAACGTCTCATCTTTGCTGGTAAACAGCTGGAAGATGGCCGTACACTTTCCGATTACAACATCCAGAAGGAGTCCACACTCCATCTTGTACTCCGACTGAGGGGAGGTATGCAGATCTTTGTGAAAACCCTCACAGGAAAAACCATTACCCTTGAGGTTGAGCCATCAGACTCTATTGAGAATGTGAAGGCTAAAATCCAGGACAAAGAAGGAATTCCCCCAGACCAGCAACGTCTCATCTTTGCTGGTAAACAGCTGGAAGATGGCCGTACACTTTCCGATTACAACATCCAGAAGGAGTCCACACTCCATCTTGTACTCCGACTGAGGGGAGGTATGCAGATCTTTGTGAAAACCCTCACAGGAAAAACCATTACCCTTGAGGTCGAGCCATCAGACTCCATTGAGAATGTGAAGGCTAAAATCCAGGACAAAGAAGGAATTCCCCCAGACCAGCAACGTCTCATCTTTGCTGGTAAACAGCTGGAAGATGGCCGTACACTTTCCGATTACAACATCCAGAAGGAGTCCACACTCCATCTTGTACTCCGACTGAGGGGAGGTATGCAGATCTTTGTGAAAACCCTCACAGGAAAAACCATTACCCTTGAGGTCGAGCCATCAGACTCTATTGAGAATGTGAAGGCTAAAATCCAGGACAAAGAAGGAATTCCCCCAGACCAGCAACGTCTCATCTTTGCTGGTAAACAGCTGGAAGATGGCCGTACACTTTCCGATTACAACATCCAGAAGGAGTCCACACTCCATCTTGTACTCCGATTGAGGGGAGGTATGCAGATCTTTGTGAAAACCCTCACAGGAAAAACCATTACTCTTGAGGTTGAGCCATCAGACTCTATTGAGAATGTGAAGGCTAAAATCCAGGACAAAGAGGGAATTCCCCCAGACCAGCAACGTCTCATCTTTGCTGGTAAACAACTGGAAGATGGCCGCACACTTTCCGATTACAACATCCAGAAGGAGTCCACACTCCATCTTGTACTCCGACTGAGGGGAGGACAGTAAATCTAAATTGTATTAGATTTTAATTTGACAATTTTAACTTTAATCGCAGTATAAAGTGTTTAGCTATATATCGATGGCAATAATAAGTTATGTTTGAAATTTCTGTGAATCATTTTTGGACATATCCAGCTAGTTTTTGCCAGACTGCATTATTCAGAATGTGAAGGCTAAAATCCAGGACAAAGAAGGAGTTCAATTTTAATTTGACAATTTTAACTTCGATCGCAGTATAAAATGTTAAACAATACATGGATTGTTGGAACATTTCTGTGAATCATTTCCAGCTAGTTTTGCCAAACCATGTAGTCAATTGTGTTCACATACTATGCTTAAATTAATCCTGTCACTTGACATAGCTATTGATAATGTTAATCAGAACAAATGATTTTTATGCTGTGATACTGGTCTTTGAACCATCGTCTTTCTACGTTTAAAATGTTATATGTTGTCTTATTAAATGCAATGAAATGAATTTAAAGGGTTTGTTATTTTAAGTTGTGGCTTAGAAAATTTTGAAAGGTTATAAATACATGTATTTGACAGCTTTCAGGGTCTTATTTGTTGAATTAGTTATGCCAAAATTAATTTCTTCACAAATATGTGGCTTTGATGTGGAATCCTGTGGTGAATTTCGTAAATTGTTATATAGGTATATTAATCAAAAAAGGAACAAAGGTTGCAGACGGTTAACCACCTTGGATGGTTCAGTAAAAGATTATTGCAATTTTTTGGCTGAATTTTCAAATTGCATGAAATTAATGGGCAAATTAAAGGGGAAGAGAAAAAATGGGAAAGATCATACAATGTACAACTAGGCGTATAAAGCCATCAACAAAGATCAGTTGGTTACTTTCTTACTAGTTAAAAAAAGAAACTACCTCAAGGCAAACTTTAAGGTCCATCTAATGATAAAACTAGCAACTTGGCCATTCAAAAAGACCGATGGTCTGAATACATGATACAGTAATATTTCTTCAAGAGAGAAGGCAACTTGGTTTGGAAAGGTCTTCATATTTGCATAAGGTGTGTAAAATTGCATTTCATACTGAAAAATTTACAGTGACTTCATCATGAACTTCAATCGCATCACATCAAATATCTAAGGTATCGGAAATAAATGGACAATTTGAGTTGTTTTTCTCCATAAAATCCAAAATTTCTCCTTGTGAACAAAGCATGTCAGCATATTGACAGAACTTCCTGCTTTCTTCTGTATCTAAATGTAATGAGGGACATGAAATCTTGACGGAACAATTTGTATAAACAGGGACTGCAATGACCTAATACAGAGGGGTCTTTAACTATTACTTAACTCCTTGCAGAGTCTTGAAAAATTGGGATGTTCTCAAAGGACAGGATTGCTTCAGCGTAAGCATTTGAAATGGTTGGACCGATTAAACCCGTGAAAAAATGCCGGGTAAAGATCAGGACAGAGACTGGATTGCAAAGTGTCTGCAGATTGAGAGGTCCAATTGTACTTACCTGAAAATAACTAACTGCATATCTATTTTATTTTATGCTGAATTTCAGCATAAATCGGGGAAGGTGCACACATATTTCTGGACGCATTTTGATATTAAGTGAAATGGATTGTATCTTAGTGAACTGTTTTATGCTCGACAGCTTAACATAGGAGTTCAAGCATCTGGTACATGTGTTTGTGTATAGTAGAATAATTCAAGACTACATGAAACATTTCGACCGAGTTAAGTTAAAGCAGCTTAGCTTATTCTCGGGTCATTATATCACTTAGATGTACTGCATATTCTGTCACCATGATAGACCTGGATGTTGAACTAAACTAGAACTTTCCCAGAAATGAAATTACTACATTGAAGAACAGATTCAGAATAGAATAGTCCTATTATTTACAATTATGGAAATTTTCGTTGGAAGTTAAATTTTGCAGACTCTGGCTGATATTTCAAATTCGTTTACCCATATTTGACTAAATTGTCCTTTTTTCATAGTATCAAATAAAGACGAAGTCTATAGTTTAAAAGGACTTTATTACAGTACAGTAATATCACAGTATTCCATTGAATTGAAGATTTCTCTGTTCTGAACCTGAACTTGTGAAATCTGTACAGTGTTAACAGGTCACACACCATGCAAGAGTTATGTATCCTGTTGCTTTAAGAATGGCCAGCACATATTGCAGTACCCTCTTTTTTGTTCTCTGATAATACGGAGAAGAAAGTGCTGACAATCATAGTTCTTTCCAGACTTAATGCCAGTAGGCAGCTTGTTAATTATCTCAGAAGTGACTCCCTCAACCCATGTCCCCTGGTTCTTCATAGCAGCGACGTAGATTCTCAATGTCTCCCAGAATCTCCATGTAGTCGTCCTCCTCCATGCCAGCAGCTAGGTACCGATGGTGTTTACGTATGTTTAGTTTGGAAGCCTCAGTGTGAAGTGTACTGAGCAGCTCTGCAATGTCTGGAGATATCTGAAGGCTTGACATCATAGGTACACTCTCAACTCCTACAGACAGAAACAGCAAATATGTTAACAATATTAAAATCAAGTCTTTTATATTAAATTTTTCCTCCATCAAAACATTGAACTTGTGAATATGGTCACAGGTTCGGAAAACAGCAAACGTTAATGACCATATTCTGCAAATTTTATTTACAATGGCAAATTCTTTATATGAATTTGTGTTAATTGAAAAGAATGTCAGATTCTCCCTAGCACAATACATCTTGAAAGGTGAAACCAAGTCTATCTAATCACCTATAATATATCTTAAATTATTTCTTGTCTATATCTCATCATAATAAATCTATGTAAAGATTATAAGTGTACTTACTGATATACTACAAATTTATAGTTTATATAGAAAATAAATGAATTGTTGTTTTATACTACAAAAGCATCAAGGAAAACAATTCAAGAATCTTTAATGTAGAATATAATGTTTATTTACAACATTAATGTTAAATAATGCAAAAACAGTTGGAATTACTGAAGGGATTACCTTGTAAATCTGGTCGCTTAGTTGAGGACAGAAATCCATTCTTTGCGACACTTGGTTTGAAAATGTGAGGACAAGGGGAGACAACCTTACAAGGATCCTGTAAAACTGTAGCAGCACTGAAACATAACACATCATACATACATGACTAAGCTGACATGTTCAACAGTCTTTATGTACCTTGTGACATTCTGAGAAAACTTAATAATAATTACAATAACTTGTTGATGGCTTTACCAGGAATATCTAACAAATCTATTCTCAGGGACCAAAAACTTAATCAACAAAGCAAAGTTTATGAAAAATTATGATATACTTTAGATATTAAACATGTTTCCTGCTGGATCAGAAAAATCAATCAAATTATTGAGTTTACTGAGCTTATGGTTAAAAATAATGTTTCAATCTGTCTTTAATCTTTCTATTATTCATCAAAAGTATTTTGAAAATTTATTACAAAGGTACATGTATACTTGTGTGTGGTGTCTTTATATATATACATGTGATAGGTGTCTTGATATAAATACTTGTGTGATGTGTCTTTTTATACATACTTGTGAGGTGCCTTAATATACACACTTGTGTAACACATCTTTTTATATATACTTGTGTGATGTGTCTTTTTATACATACTTGTGAGGTGTCTGTATATACATAGTAGTGTGATGTGTTTTTTTATACATACTTATGATGTGTCTGTATATGCATAGTAGTGTGATATGTCTTTTTATACATACTTGTCAGGTGTCTGTCTATTCATTGTAGTGTGATGTGTCTTTTTATACATACTTGTCAGGTGTCTGTATATACATAGTAGTGAGAGATGTTTTATATACATACTCGTGTGATGTGTCTTTTTATACATAATTTTGAGGTGTCTGTATATACATACTTGTGTGATGTGTCTTTTTATACATACTTGTGAGGTGTCTGTATATACATACTAGTGTGATGTGTCTTTTTATACATACTTGTGAGGTGTCTGTATATACATACTTGTGTGATGTGTCTTTTTATACATACTAGTGTGAAGTGTCTTTATATACAAACTAGTGTGAGGTGTTTTTTACATACACACAAGTGTGAGGAGTCACCATAAACGCCTGTGTAAGCTGTCATTCTATACATATACATATGCTTAACAGTGTGAGGTATCACTAAGTTCACCAGTGTGTGGTGTCAGTATAAACACACCTATGCTAGGTGTCGCTATACACACACCTGTGTGGGATAGCTCTATACACACCTGTGTGTGGTACGGAATCTTTCTCGAAGGTAAACTTGTATGATGTCTTGCACATTCTGACAGGTGCTGTACTGACTTGGTGATCTCTCATCCTGCACTGATCTGTAAGTCAACTTAGTTCTATTTAAAACGAACAGATTTCTACAGCAATAATCAATTGACAAACAATTTTGCCTGTGATTCAAACCAAATAATCAAATCACATTAGTTGTCTTTTTCACAACTTCATGAAAATTTTTTTAAAAAGATTGCATCTATACGTTCAAAGTTTTTAAGTAGAACAGAAAACAATGTCAAATTGCACTGTGTGTGAAGGTATTTCAGTTATTGATGTTCAAACATTTTTTCTCTGAATTTTCATTTTCACAGCATGTACCTCAAAATTGATTTAAATGTTTACATAATTATTATCAATTTCATTTCTGGTATCTTATGAAATGAAAAACAAAAATGAATGTCATCTGCCCAGATTTGAATTTTAAACACTGTTATAGCTATTGCTCAATAATGATAATAATATTAATAATAATAATAATATACTGGATGCAGGCTTATTAAGCCTATATATCCAGATCAGAGTTTAAAAGAATTAGTATCCCGAATATGGATCAGTGTGTTATTGCCTAGTCCATAATTATAAACACATTCAGTTTGCCTCCGATGTTCACCAATCGGGAGAACATATGTTTTTGGATCTGTAAAATATCAATAAATCATCCACAAACAGGGGTCCCTCCATTGATGAAGAGCCATGGCAATTAACCATACTATTAATTTTGAGACCGAAAAGTGTTACTGAAATAATTCCTCCTTGAGGGACTCCCTCTCTTGCTTAGCTGTTATTGAGAAGGAAGACCCAAACACACTTTAAATTGTCTGTCAGATGAAAATATTTCAAATAGTTTACCCAAGCATGACGCCAGACAAATGGAAATCACAATAGTTCACCATCAGACTTTGTCTCAGGTGACCTAAAATCTATTGTGATAAATGGAGGACTTTGTGCTGCAGAACTAGTGAACATTTAAGTTTACTATCATGAGGCACCAGAACAGTGAAGACAAACACTGAGAACACCTAGGTCCATCTATCTATATACAAGTATGAGGAATCAAACCTTTTGGCGATGTTATTGGAGATTCCTTGTATCACAGTCGACTGCATGATCGGATTGGCATTGTTCTTCACATGAGGGGTCAGGGAGACCCAGGGAAGGTCGTCTCCAAGTGACAACAAGGAGTCCACCAAGAATTGGTCTTCATTAATTGGGTAGGGAAAACTGGAGCTCACAGATGCTATCTATTCACAATAAAATAATTTGAGCATGATGTAGGCAAGTAGCTAATAATTTGGGTAACCTTCAAAACAAGCTCAATTAAAAATGACCATATTTCAATTTACATAGTACATCCACATGGAATACATCTTTAAAAAAGATAAACGACAGAGATTTAGTATTGGTGGTAATAAATTTGAAAACAGCTGTGAATATGTTGATTTGGCCTTGAGAGAGGAGAAATCAGGTGTTGGGACACCACAGAGTCATCAGCTGGATGGACTGCCTTTACTACAGGGTCCAGAGGTGGGGGGACTGCCGTTACTACAGAGTCCTGAGTGGGAGGACTGCTGTTACTACAGGGTCCAGAGGTGGGAGGACTGCTGTTACTATAGGGTCCTGAGGTGGGAGGACTGATGTTACACAGGGTTCAAAGGTTGCAGGACTGCTGTTACTACAGGGTCCAGAGGTTGGAGGACTGCTGTTACAAAAGGGTCCAGAGATGGGAGGACTGCTGTTACTACAGGGTCCAGAGATGGGAGGACTGCTGTTACTACAGGGTCCAGAGGTGGGAGGACTGCTGTTACTACAGGGTTCAGAGGTGGGAGGACTGCTGTTACTACAGGGTCCAGAGGTGGGAGGACTGCTGTTACTACAGGGTCCAGGGGTGGGAGGACTGCTGTTACTACAGGGTCCAGAGGTGGGAGGACTGCTGTTACTACAGGGTCCAGAGGTGGGTGGATTGAGGTGTTTAGAGACTCTACTGGGTCCTGAATTAGAAGGACAGATATGTAAGGAGACTACAAAAGTATTGATGTACTACTGATGATGTATTACCTTTCTGCCCAGTGAGTGAAAAGTGTCTGTTAGGTCTCGCATATGTAGTACAGTAGGCTGGCGGTAAGGGGAGGTAAGCGAGTTCAAAGTGGCAGCCAGGATGGCACTGGTGTGGTAGTTTATTGACTGAAATAAATATTAAGGTTTATAAAGACAATTCTACAATTGAAAGAACAAGAGGCCCATTAAGTCTTGATGGTCAACTGAGTTCAAGGAAGAAATCCTACAGTTTACAGGTAGTAAAATTTCCGCAAAAATATAACCTGCATGTGGCACTAAGTGTTAGTTGTTGCGACATTAAAAAAAATGTTTCTGATGTATATGTCTATACTAACAAGAGGCCCATGGTCCTTAACGGTCATCTGACATAACATACAAGATTTCAAATTTTGAACTTGAGAAGAAGTCGAAAATGTGTTTTCAAGATGGCGGCCATGTTGGATTGCGGACCAACCAGAAATTAACGAACTTTGGTCAGGATCATGTCACAATCATTTCTGGTAAGTTTCAGCTCAATGAGACATGTAGAACTTGAGAAGAAGTTGAAAAAGTCGGACGACAGATGATGCCGGACAAAAGGCGGTCGCAATAGGTCATTGGACCCTTCGGTCGGATGACCTAAAAAGTTATGATTTTGAAAGTTTTACTATTTGTAAATTTCGCTACTTCCAATTGTTAATGCCTCGTGGCCCAGTGCACTTAAACACTGGCAAACAGAATGTATGCATTTTTTTAAAAAAGTTCTTACATTGGCATTTTATTGTGCTTTCAGCAGTTTGGGTCCACCCACAACTTGCTCTAACCCTGGAGACTAAATGGTACATTATGGATTCTGCAAATTTGCTCCATCAGGTATTGATGCTTGTGACCACAACTTGGTGGAAAATGTGAAATGTTTAAAAGTTAATGGAAGATGGACAACAGACAAAAAACAATGACGACATGTCACCATGAATCTTTGACTTAAAACTGATTTAACTTTATATCTTACGACTACTGTGAAGCAATTAATTTATATCAATTAATCTTTTGGTAGAAATAGACATGCCTAAGTGGTCTTATTTTGGAAAAAACTAGTGTAAGAATGTTTGAAACATTTCAGAAATTTGATAAATATTGAATTTACCCAATTCACCTGAATTCTGTTAACCCTATGGTCAGTACCTACATACACTTTGCAAAACTGATCTTAAAGCTACTCTCCAATCATCAGGTCGTGGATGCTGACACCAACACACACACTGACAAAGTTGTCACATTTTTACCTCTTTTCCTGTTACTGGTGAGAGTTACCTACCTTGTATTGTAGATGTGGTAACTGTACTGGAGGACCAACAGTTTTCCACAGACTATTAGCTAGACACATCGGTACAAACAGAGAACTGTTGCTCCAACATTTACTAAAACTAATGGCAGAGTTCAGAATTCTATTAGCACGATTTTGTGGTGTCTGAAAAAAAAATCAAATGCATGATAAGATTAATTCTTTTTAGAATTTTCAATGAATACACAGACTACTTTTGTTTATGCATGCAAATTCACTGGTTAGTCAATATTTCAACAGTACCAATGGGCATGGATGTGCCGATACAAAGATTTGTAATAAATTTTGTCAAGTCTCACCAAAAATTGAAATTCAAATAAAATAAGTAGGTTCATATTTATTTTATTAATGAACAAACCTGGTCAAATAGGTCAAACTTATTAACAAAAGTGGTTATGTAATAACTAATTAAACTAAATGACAGGCTCCTGCTATGAAAGTCGTCCAACACTTTTTACAATAGATCTTGTCCATGATGTGATTTATGAGTCAATCTATCATGCTTAGGAAGGTTTTGATTTTTGATGTTAAGAATGACTGCTTTTTGCAGCATTTCTTTTTGAGTGAAAGTCAAAAGGTTGGGTTATTACAAGTAAATGAAATTTCAGGTACTCACACATCTACTGAAAAGCAATGAATGTCACTGGGCTTGGGGATCAAATTACTAGATTAATACAGTGAATAGAATTTTTAAATATATTTTCATATAACAGATGTCTAAAAAGATAGAACAGGTTTTAATAGCAGGCTGTCAACCAAGTCTTCTTCAAAATATAGGAGGAATATAGGAATATTTTTTCAACACACATTGGAGTTTTTTGCTAGTTTTGAGGCAAAATGTAAGAGTTTTCCAAACAAAAATTTTTTCATTCAAAGGCATTTATACTAAAAATTCTTACCTTCACTAACTGTTTCTATATTAATTAATGATTAAAAACTACCTTAAAGTAACCATTCACTTCAACAGCATCACAATCCAGGCAGAAAGCTGTTGCATAGCTCATCATCATCTCCATGGACACCTTAAAGGCCAATATCCTGATGTACTGCCTTGCAAGGTGCCCACACAGGTGATAAAGAGATGAACTGAATCATTATCTGGTGGCTGGTGATGCTGTTAATGACTTAATAATTCTCTAACTTGTAAAATAAAGAAGACAAAAGCAGTATCAAAGAAATATTTACAATCTCTACATTTATCAGCGACAAATTTCGTGAAAAAAGATATTTTTCAAAAAATAGGAAAATATAGGAAATATTGGAGGTCTTTCAAAATATAGGTTTTTGATGTAAGAAATGTAAGAATATAGGAATCGGTTGACAGCCTTTAATAGAGATAACAGTGTAAACATAGGGAGAACATTTTAACAGAAGAATGTAGTGACATTAAAATCTACATAGCAGATCATAAAAAACACTATCAAGCTATCAAAGTGCAAATGTAAACTTTCAGAGTTTATCATCTGTTATACTTTGATGAATATTTGCCTGAAATTCTTCAAAACTGACAGTCTGTTTGTTGCCCTCCTACAAAGCCTTTTATTACCAATGGAACAATTGTGAAGGGTTAATGTGATCTTCAAAGAGGACCTACTTACATTATCAGGGAGATTGTTGGGTGTTACAGCAAAAGTGAAAATTCCTTTGGAAGAATACTCGTCTTCCAGGTGTTGCAATACATGGGATCCCAAACCACCAAATCCGTCAAATGTGTCTAATAAAACCTGGAAGCCCTGAAATCAACCAAACAAAATACTAATGTAATACTGTGAACAATTCTAAAAGGTCACGGAAAGGCAGGCGGCAGGTGCATTGTTGGGAGAAGAGACAGTCCCTCACATATCTAGTATTAAATATAATTGGTGGTCACCTCTAGTAAAAATGAGGTATGTTAGAGATGGTGTTAAGTAATGGCAAAGTACAGATGGTTTTTTCAAAGCTGTTCAGGATAGAAATAATTTTTTTGTTTCTAAAAACGATTGAGTACTTGGATAACATTTTGAAATCAGGTGAGAAGTTTGCAAAAAAAATTCCAGTTAGCATAAAAAGACATGTACTTTTTAGCTGGTTATATTGGCAGGGGTTTTAATCTAGATATTTTGATATTTGCAGTTATTAAAAAAACATGAAATTCCTCGTAAATATTTGACAGTCAATGAGAGTATCAAGAAGAGTACCGGTATATGCTTCTTTATATAAATTATGTAATGTATCGACAAGTTGTTCAAAAACTGTATACTGCTAAAAATTAACCCCCGTAACTGGCCCCAACCAGAACAACCACTAAATATATTCTTCCATGAAATCGAAAAACTATAATATAGCATATGTCATTCAACAAATCAATGGATAATATTGATATATTTGTTCCATGTGACTACACACAACTGAAATCTTGTTACCGAAGGCTTACTGTAAATATACATATTTTAGTGGAAACTTCTTTTAACGATTTTTGCCTTGAAAATATTGCACTAAAATCTGACGGTATATCATTATTGATTATTAAAGTATATAAATGAGGCAGGCATTTGCAAGAAAGCAGTTATGCACTAAAATTTGATTGTGCTAAATTCTTAAGAATGTTAACATTATATTGCCTCAAGAGATCATTGTTTTGAGAATTTAAACTCAGCAGTTTCATAGTTACATATCTTTTCCCCCTTGCACAGATTATCTAATTGGAAATGATATGCTAAACACTTGAAGCTTAACGTAAGTTACTACATATTGCCAGAATGCTTAAGCTTGATGTTGAGATTAGTGGTAGGAAAATCCACGGAGACGAAAAGCAGACAACCAACCAACCAATCACTACATATCATGTAGGATATACTTTGTATCTAAACACACACCTGTAAATGGTCACACTCCTCTATAAAAAAGTGTAGTCTGTCTTCAATATCAACTCTGGTCTCATAGTCTGACATCACTTCCTGTCCACATCCATAAATATCGAACGGCTGCAGGTCGCTGAAAATTGAGCAGAAAATTTACTTTTTAGAATAAAAGGATGTGAGCAGGACACATGGGTACTAATGTGAAAATGACGATGTTTAAACAAATTTGCTTTAAATAAAATACTCTTTGATTATCTATTATTAATATGAAAATCTGACCAAACCCATAGGATATGTACTTGGTCTGAAAAAGTCCTATAATTTTGCTAATTTAAGCAACACTGTATTTTCTAAATCTACCTGAATTTTTGAAAGAATTTTCAAGAAAGGCCTTCAAAAATTCAAAGCCAAGAATTGTTTTCTATATATACTTTGTAAACAATGAGTACAGTATTTCTCTACTGACCTAACCTTATCTTTTCCAACAAATTAGCAAAAATTCAATGTATTACATTTTAGACCCTAAACAAAAATCATTTAACAGTAAATAATACAATATGAGAATCTATATATAGAATTTTCCACTGAATCCTTACTACCAAAATTAACCTGACAGTTTACTAATATAAAGGGTGACTTGCTTTTTGTGTCTGTACTGCTCTACGATGTGTATGGACTTGGGATGGAGAAATGTTCGCAGGTAGTCTGACCACACATTCACAGACTCGTCAAGTTTGTAGAATTGATTACCACATCCAGCATCACTTGGTTTTTGTTTCTTTTCTGAAGGGTAATAATGAAAAAGAGGTATTACAAGCATATCTGAAATATCATACTTTATGTCAGCTATCAAAGGTTCTGAGATATTACATTTGACCTTTTTTACAGTGTCATGAAATTTGAACATCTGTGTTAAAATTATGTGAAGGTTCAAGCTGACTTATTCACCTTTGAAAGTCAACTACTATTGTTTAACTTGACCTCACCTTTGACCTTACTACTTGCGTTCAACTAGACCTCCTCACCTTTGACCTAACTATCTGTGTTCAATTTGACCCTCTCATCTTTCAGATCAATTACTTATATTCATATTGACCCTCTAAACTTTGACCTCATTCTGTGTTCAACCTGACTGTCTTACCTCTGTCCTCACTTCCTGTGTCTTTGACTTCAACATCCTCAATAGATTCCTGACTGTTGTTGCTGCCTGCAGTGCCTTTCATATAAACCTGTTCCTGTTACACAAACAGAAGCAAATCCTATGAAATGTTGACACATATAATTACTCATGAACTTGTGTGGCCAATAATGCCCAAAGAACATGTTACTCTACAAATTGCATTAGTTTTTGTATTGATGATGTAAAAACATCTTTATATGACCAATATGTATACACTGTATATATATACATTTGTGTACATTCAAACCTCATTATCACAAAGCCGTGGAAATGTCTGATTTATCAGAATATTAAATTTATATGAGTTTGAATATTTAGTGTGAAATCAGGTCGGGACTGATGAAATACATATTTGATTTCAAGATAACGAGGGTAACTGTATATATTTGGACTGTCACTGACCTCCTTCTCCAAGTCTACCAGGTAAGGATTTTTCTCTATGTTGTCTTCCTGATGTAGTGTGACATCTCCTGTCCTGTAACATAATATCTGGTATAAACGATGCCATGGGGCCATGTCAAATCTCAGCAGCCAAGATTGATATTGTTAATAATGTCCAGGTCTCTTCAATAGTTAGTTTTCTTATCTTCTATAGTCTTGTAAATCTCTTTATGTGAACACATGCACTATATTCAACCAAATATAAGCTCAATGAACAATTAAGGGAACATAAATTTATCTATAAATTATTTATAAAATCATTTACAAGGGAAAGTCTCACTGTAAAAAGTGCTAAAAATGAAACTTAAATGGATCAAAACACAGTTCTAATTAATTCAAAATTGCAAATTTCAGCAATTTTAAATGTCAGTGGCTTGGTATTTTTTAATAAACATTCAAATTTATCAGGAAATCAATCTTCCCATGATATCTTAAGTTAACTCTGAACAGTTAATAATCCCATCCAGACAACACATTTACATAAGATGTAAAAATTTTAAACAGAATGAAAAAAAAAAAAAAAAAAAGAAAGAAAAAAAGCGGATCATAGTCAGGATTTACTTTACTATAAACATACAATTTTTGCTACATGTTAATACTAAAAACTAGAAATAAATTAAAATCTTTCTGTAATAAAATGAATACAAATCTCTTGAAACTGACGGAATTCAAAGTAAAACATGTTATTACCATTGAATTTCCTCCTGGTGTCTGTGGTCGTACAAATTGCCCTCCTGTTTGAGGGTATTTAGACTTCCCTTCAGGTCAAGGGCGACAAGTCTTGGCGTGTAGGTAACTTCTCCCTGAAAAGAATGTATTGAAATGACATCTTATATATACTAAAGAAACAATTTTTAATGGTCTTAATTAACATTCAGGGACAAATTTCCATTTTGCATTTCTAGAATTTACCCTTAGATTCTTCCCTTCTCTAAACAGCACATCATGGTCTATATCTTTCTGCGCTGGTGCCAGTTTCGGGTCATAGATGAAAGTTGACTCCTGTAACATATACAAATTAATTCAAGTTGTATTACCTGGTACTTAAACCATTTGTCAGTTTTTTATGACTGCTCTCTTGGTACAAAATCAACTATCTTTTGAGGAGTAATTAGGGAAAATTCCTTTCCAGGCTTACTTTTGACAAGGATTATTCTTCTTTTCATATTTGAAGTGAAACAGAAAGCTAGAAAATGTCAGCAAGACATACCTTTGAATGGCCCAGATTCTCCTTGAACTAGAACCTGATCAGTTGTAGAACAATAGGACCCACTAATTGTACCAACAAATTACAAAAAAAAGTGTCCTTGTTAGCTCACACAGCAGAGCATTGATCTATATAACTTCAAGAGAAGATCCAAGCTGTGTGCTTGGATGCTCCTTACCCATAGAAGTCTGTATTCCTCAGGAAGCTGAGAAATAGACTGTTGTGTGTTGTTGTGTTTGTGTCTGTGGGCAAAATACATTTAATGTTCTTTACCCAATTGTTCTTGATGTCATGCGACAAGCCTCCTACATGCTGTTCAGTAAGGAGTTACCAGCTACAACAAGGAAACCTTGTCTAAAAAATACCCTGGCTGTTGACGTGGCAACAAATCCAGCAACATGAACAACAGTAATTCCTATGCACTTGAGTTTCGCCCTAATCTCCGCGATCAGAAAGGAAGTATTACTTTTCTCTGACCAAAGTTTTCCTTCATTCCTACACCAGACGTATAATGTCTGCAACCGTATAAGTTCATGAATTAAGCATTGGCTAACCTTCCTCGTGCAATGTACCTACACTTCACACAGGGGGACACAATTTACTTGTACAAAAATAACACTGGAGAAATAAATTGCACAATTGTGAAATTAATATGAATCGTAGACAGATTGTCATAACCCGTCGGACGGCATTCGGCTCTATTCTGTATTGGATTGCATATTTGCAACTGTCGTCTTTTTGTATGAAACAGATGCTACAGGGGCATTTAATGATGTTTTAAGGGGAGCTAGATAATGTACATTAAACAAACCTTCTTCCCCTAGAAACATTGAGACATGCATTTGTGATAGACGCAGGAATATATCATATACATTTGTACAACAATCAATACTATCACCATCATATTTCACAGTTTCGTCGAATAAAGTTGATTCTATCAGAAATTTTCTTTGAAGAGTTATCAGTCACCTGTATATTCCACCAATGGGCCCCAACAAAATTACTGTAGTGTCCAATTTGTAGCGTTACAGCTTCCCTCGTGGTCATGGTCAGTGCAGTTTGTGATGCTTGAGTTTACCCTATTCGAACAACCCGGAAGTGAAGCTTCTTGTGTGCCATTCGGATAAAAATTGCGGATAAACTGCGCGGGTCGAGGTTGGCGCCACCAGTTTCAATTTGCTTGTTTACATGACATAAGAAGTATCATCATTTTCGCAACATTGTTTTAGAATAAAAAGTAAAAACCTCTGGAAAATGTTATCGCGAGGGGACCAGTTCATTTCAATTCCTGAACCAAAACGAGAACGTCATACATATATGTTAAATTTTTGGGTAACGTTAGATACAGGTCTATGTATTACGTGTGATGTTGCAGTATATGATGAGACTTGACAGTTGTAGAGTGGCATCAGGCAGCTGCACTGCCCCTGACTTGGAACGTTGCTGACTGGAACCGGCACTAACCGGGAACCTTAACGATAGATAACTCGTGCGGACTTACAGAAAATGTAAGCAGGGTTACATGCACAATGCTACTGATCACACACGTGTGTAGATGGTATAAACACGTATAAAGGCAACTTCAATTGTATGGCATTTTAACGATATAAAGAGTAGCGCTTTACTTTTTCACGATCTGGAATTATTGTCGTATATTCTAATAAGCACAGGAAGATAAATAAATCTAACGTCTTATATTTTCCGGTAATTTCATCGTATCTAAAGAGAAAAAAGTGCACTATTTCTTTGGCTAAATGTAATTATGAGATAGAAATGGAGTGCTTTCCTTTGTCGTATATCCTAATACCTCTCCCCCTCACTCCTTAAGGGAGAGCATTGTTATTGCCCTTTGTTATTTTTCAAAATTAAATTTTGTTAGGAGCATTACACTCAAACTATAAGAGGTATTAACATAAAAATTCCTAGGTAGATAGGTCTCAACGAGTAGGAAGGTGGT
This sequence comes from Ylistrum balloti, assembly GCF_031769215.1. Taxonomy (NCBI): domain Eukaryota; kingdom Metazoa; phylum Mollusca; class Bivalvia; order Pectinida; family Pectinidae; genus Ylistrum; species Ylistrum balloti. The sequence goes on from NW_026782030.1 coordinate 179,133, forward strand.
TCGCAAAAATCACAACTCTCTGACGGCCCTGGGTTAAATTAGTTTGGACTAAATTTTGTAAAAGTCAGATACATGTATTGTTCTGCAGATTATATATGTAACCTGATTATGCTGGTTTTTTTTTTTTTTATATTGTTCAAGGTCACCTTGACGTTTAAGTTCATCTCTAATCCTCCTATGAATTGCTCACGAATAAAAACCATAAACATTGAACTGCACATTGTAAATCTGTCAGGGGTCAAAGTCAACGGCGTGTTTTAGGATATGTAACCAAACTGAATCACATAATGTCTATTTCAAAATTAACTGAAATTTGTCAGAGTCGAAATATATTTGTTTCTGAATTTTGTCACGAAGAAAAATCATAAAAATCTACGTTACTTGTTATGTTAAATTGATTTTACTTGACAAGGGCCATTTTTAGGACATTTTCGAGGATAATTTTTCATGATTAAAACAGAGGGGTTTCTCCATGCTATAATTTTTGCAGTTTTCACCTAAATAGCCAATCTTTTGAAGATGAAGTAATGAGCTGAAATATCTGTTGTCGGATCCTAATAATCCGTGAAAGTGGTCTTCCAATTCGGAATGCACAAATTTGAAATCGATGATTCGTGGTAATTAAAACATGCAAAATTTAGTTGAGATATCCCCAAGGGTTACAAGGTTACACTCAAGAGAAGTATCTTAAATGGTTGACGCTAAATTAGCCGATTTACGGGCCGTCAAAAAGTAGTACATAATCGAAATTCTTTAGACACAATTAGATTTCCTGAACAAGGCTGGCCCTGATAGGAACCGTCTCAATAAAACGTACATACATTAGGATACTATTTCAAAATTACTTTTAGCAAATACAATTGGTAAATATAATTGTACATCTGCATCACTTATAAGTTGGAAAACTTATCTAATTCCTTTGACACTTTATATGCCATTAAAATATGTTTATAACAGAGAAAATTTATAGAAAAAATATGCGAGCTTTTGAGTTCTTTTATTTTTAATAATAAGTCACATTACGCCAGCTTATACTATATTGTGTATATCGTATTATAATCATAAAGCATTCGTTAATTTTCATTTAATTTTTAACTGATTTTTTGTCTACTTTTACGGCCTTTCGGCCTTTCAGTGGACGAATTTCATTTATTGTGTCGCCTGCAGAGCTGGCGGACACTTAGGGATCACTTTGTCCGTCGTAACGCGTCTGCGGCGGCGTCCGTACAAAGGGTTTCCGGACTTTTTCCGCTTATGCTTTGAGTTATCAAAATGAAATTTATGATATGGCTTCTTGTTGGAAGGGTACAGATTAGTTTTGACATCCGGTTCGATTTCTGGGTGACAGTCACACTTTATGCAGGCGACACATACAGTTCCGAAGAACTCTTGTTTTTAAACGTAGCATCAACCATTCAGCATATACGCAGTTGGTTGTGCAATTTTGAAGATATATTGATTCTTTCGCCGTTGTGGATTTGCCTTTTTTTTTTATTTCTTGGGGGTTTGCGTTCATCGTACCTTTTTACTATCAAAGATTAAAATTGCTAAAAAAAGAACAAGTATTAACATTCTCTCTAAAGAAGACGATTGAAGGGAGGCGACCCTTGTCCTACATTTGTTGATAGAATTTGACACACACACACCCAACGATATAACACTCGACGGCCCCAATCAGCGCCGGTCCTGGTTAGCGCCACCTCAGCTGTTTGATACTGTTGCATTTGTAAGGTCCGCTTATGGTGCCAAACTAAACTTAGGTCTGTGTCACTTCCAAGATGGCCGCCATAACCACCATCTTGAAAATCTTGCTATCGCTCCAGATGTATAGACAGGGCTTTCCGAGTCTAATAGTTTCTACCCCGGAACGAAAATTTTAAGACTTTTTCAGATCTCTTTATTTACGAACTAGTTGTGGACGCCAAATGTATGGTCCTAGATACTGTTAAATCTCCATGCCTGCTGTATTCGTTCATGTCGTCCGTCAATCTTTTTTTTTTTATCTATTAATTTATTTACTAAAATGGTCACACTGATTTTCCATATTGGCTCGAAAAGGGGAAATTTAACATGTTCTTTATATTCCTTCTAGTTCTGTAGAAATGATTAAATTGTATCCAAATGTTACTATCTCAAACATTCTTGCGATCGGATTAAGGGGAATCAATTTTGAATAACGCTGGGGTGGAAGGAGGAGGGCTTACAGTGTAACAGGGGAAATAGAGCAATTTCTTTTAAATCCTTCCCCTCCTGTAGGAATGATAGGATCTTGACTAAATTTGTTCTGAAGCATCCCTGGATGAGGAGTGATCAATTTTGTGGAAAATGTTGGTCTCAGCCCCCTGGGGCGGGGTCGAATAGTGCAAATGGAGCACATTCTTTAAAACCCTTCTTCTTCTGCAGAAATGTCAGGATTCTTTCCCAATTTGATCTGAAGCAAACATGGATGAAGGAGAGTCAATTTTGTGTAAATGCTGGGTCTCGGTGGTCTTTGGCGGGAGGGGTGGGGTCGACTCGTGGATTTAGAGAAAATTCTCTACAATCCTTCTTTTGTGGGGATGCCTTGATTCTGTCCTGATTTGGCCTGAAGCGTAGTATGACATCAAAGATGTCGGACCCGATAGGAGAAATGTAGGTTCTGAAAAGTTGCTGGATTCCTTACCATCTCATTCACTACATACACCAGTGCTAGTACGCTCCACAATGGTCATTTGTCTGTTGAAGGTGATCGAAACATCACACCCTAATCTTCTACCGGTTGTGTTGTAAGAACTCCCATTCTATTTAAATTTCTAACCCGAAGAAAAGATAACTAACATGTAATCATGGAAATACTGGACCGGGAAGTTGCTAAATCAGGAACAGAGTCGTCCCTTTATCAACAACAAGTAAATTGATTATTGGGCGGTATATATCGATGACCGCCATACATTTTACAATCAACAAAAAGGAATACCATGGAACCAAAGGAAATGTCTTTGTAGGAAATATATTTTAAATGGTGGTGTACTTGTTTGCTTTACTTAAGGTCTGTTGTGACTATTTTAACACAGATTATGAATGATGTCTAGTGGGACTTTTTAAAGGGTTCATCCAGCCTCTAATATTAAAACTCCGACATTCAGTGTAAGTAGTTCTTTTAATTCAATAGTTTTGCCACAGAAAAAATAATTAAACAACAACAACAACAACAACAACAACAACAACAACAACAACAACAACAACAACAACAACAACAACAACAACAACAAAATAAACAACAACAACATAAACAACAACAACAAAGCAAGCATATTGACACTGAGTCAGCATTGTGCTTACCACGGTAACATTAACATAAAGTTGATAAACAGTATCCGGAGGGAGTATTTTGTTAATAATATCTCGGGGTGTAGTCACAGTATCTACCATGCTCCGTCAAATTATTTTTACTATAAACAGTCTTTAATCTCAAACATCGTCTGCCCGTAGCCTTTGTTGCCTTTTAAAGTTTTGGCCCCGAACGATATTTCCGTAATGAATTCATTTTTTATTGCTTAAATTAAGTTTGAATACAATAGAATTTATAATTATACATACGTGTTGGTTTGTCATTGGTAAACCTATAATGGACAATGACTTTTTACCAATAACAGACGGAAAAAAACACAACTGTGTTGTAATAAAAATGACTTAAACCCCAACGTTAAAATAATGTCTTTACACTGAAGGTTATACTCAATAAAACACGAATTAAAAAAATGCTGGAATTCTTTTAATAAACATTCGTCATCGGAATAGTTTCGGCAAAAATGATTGCTACTTTATTTTGTGTTTGTGAGCGATACAGAACTTTATTCATTGTATATAAGAAATATTTTGCATGCCCCCTTTTGAAAAATCGTTTTGAAAGAGTAGAATGTCCGCTATTGTGTCTGTATCAAAATCCTATTCATTTTATACAGTGGGGCGCCTAATTTTACCAAGCAACACGTAATAATTTCTTTAAAAGATGTTTATATTAAGAAATGATATCTAAAATATCAGAAAACAATATTTAAAAAATGTTATAAATACAAAAAGATATAGTTAGATAATAATAAAAAAGGGTATGAAAGACGTATGGCCCGTCACTGTACATAATATACATTTCAGGGCGAAATGATAACAAAACAACAAGTTAATATGTATTATTTAAGTAGTTTATTAATACATATTGGTTGATCATTCTTCTATTTTCTATATTCTATTGCTCATTCAATAGCGTGGTCTGGTGGCGCAGTGGTAACGCACTCGCCTTTCACCAAGATGTCCGGGTTTTGATTCCCGTCACTCTGGTTTCTTTCTACAGTAAGAACTTTCGCACATTTCCATCCTGACAATAAGGAGTGATGCATTTAAGTTTGAAGGCATGTTTCAGAATTATTGTAAAATAAATCAATCGTAAACTGCATTGTTATAGATATTTAAAATTAGCGCGTCATGTTGTAATATTTACATTTCTGACGCGTATTCTGTATTTGGCATTAACAGGAAAATTGATGTTTACACTTGGATGAAAAGCAAATATTACTCGTGTAAACTAAATGTATTGGATATATATTATCTAAAATATCCTTTAAGACGTCAGTTGTAATGTGTACATTGACTTGGTAACAAACATTTTTGGGTCCGAATATTTACGGACACACGAATCATCTTAAACTACTGACATGCTTGGTCATTTATCAAATATATGTACTTTAAGAAGATAAACTTCCATAGATATTTTGTGTTCACAGTCATTTCCTACATTATTGATTTACAAAGGCTTTTTATGTCTAAACTTTTATGCCTGTCGTAGTTCAGACATACAGAGAAAATCACATCTGCAAGAGTTAATTTAACTTATCTAGGGTAGGTATGCAACGACAGTGGCGTGTTTGTAATATTCAAATTTTAAAATTAGCTGAAGGGCGCGTTCGAAGTCAATACAAACGCTTGATTTCTTTGATGACGATTCGCATATAAAAACAAACCTGTACTGTGTATCATTCATTGTGGTTAAAAGTTTTCATTTTAAAACAATTAAAACACAAAGTCCTAAAGACATAGTTATGTAATGGATAAAGTATTACTTAGACGTCCTCTGTCATTATAAAAAAATGAAAACTGAATTCATAATTGTAGATATGTGTACAATTGTCATTGGTGGAAAATTCCCTTTCACGCTTCTATAAATAAAAACTTTTGTACACAATGACAGCCAGTACTTCTGTCAGATATGGGTCGCCTGCATGTATGTTTGTATTGTATTGTTCATTTGGACATTAATTATCAATAATACAGTTTATTTATCTACCATTTCTGCTACAATCATGGACCATTACAAATGTAACATCGTCGATAATGTTTTGATGTCTTATTTCTTTATTCCACGTTACTGAAATATTTATAAAAAAAAAAAAAAAAAAAAAATCGCACATTGTGAGTTTTTATCAAATTCTACAAAATATCAGGAAAGTATTTTCTGTGAAGTCAAACTGTCACCGCATAAAACGTTAAGGTGTCCGTTATTACAATATAGATACTATAATTATTTTTTTTTAAATATGCGTCGGATTTGTTCTTTCTTTTATTATCAAATCTTATGATTAACAATTAGGTGTGTATCGTCATCTTACTGATGATGGTGACGGACTCTCAGTCGTTCTGTGATAACGACTGCGGATGTATTACTACTGACAGAACAGATGTACAGATGAGAGATTTGGTCAAGGAACCTTTACGAACTGAAGAATTCCAATATTTTTTGTAAGTACTCTTTTTCAAATGTCTTTCTTTTTCAGATATAATATGCCTTTCACCGGTAGCAAATATTGTATACACTCTCTAGCGATGAGAAAAATTAATGTGAAATGAGATTGAGCATTATGTAATTGTTTTTTCTTATCATAACAATATATAACTAAGTGGATGGCGAATTCTTTTAAGCAAATTATGAATTAAACGTGGGACTAATAATACTATAACAGAGTTGGTATCTTGATTGTAATTAAAATAATGTTTATCTTGGTGACGACTATAATGTATTGGTATACTGGAATTTTACAGGGATCGAATGGCCTCCGCGTTAAATGCAAACTGGAACGCATATACATTCATATATACCAAATTAGACAGCAGCCACGACAAGGAACCGCCTATTGAACCGTATGTGTTTCATTATATTACGTTATGTTTTAATAATTCTATTATCTGGCATGTATTAAACATTTGACAGGAATTTATGGGCAATATACACATACATTTGAAGTAGGTGGAAAGGGATAACTGAATGCTTAGCTGTGGAGCTGTGATGTATTTGTCTATATTCCATCTGATATATCACTTATATCATTGTACAAAAAATCTTTCATCAACACCATATGGCGATTTAATTAGTCTCTAATAAGACTTCCAACACTGCTCAATCAGAACACTGCCTTAAGTCCACCTCATTGAAATCCATCATGTTTTCTGTATGAAAACTCTTACGTAGATCTTTATGTAGAAAGGCATTTGGTAACTAATTTTTAAAGCATTTCTACAAGATACCAGGAAAGCAAATCTGAACTGAACATTCAAACTGGCACTGTCTTCTTTTCAAAAGTAATTTCATCAAAATATGGAGTCAGATATTTCCCTGTTGATTCTAGTCCGTTTTGACACCCCTTAATTTTTCCAGTTGAAAAAAAGTAAAAAAATTAGACAGCTGATGCTCTGTTCCTTAAAACATAGAACAAAATACAAATAGAAAGATAATCGATATTGAAAATCGATATCTGATCCATTGGAACACTAATCAATATCCTTTGTATAATGTATCGAATGTTTTAGAATTATGTTTTTTTTCTCAACGAGTAAAAAGAACTAGTATTAGTGAGGAATTTCCTAAAGATTCAATCATTTATCTATCTATTTTATTATTTGAGGCATACTAAGTAATGTATGGGACAAGTCATACTGTGGTCAGCCAGAAAACTCTTGTTTCATGGAATCAACTTTAGGAAGCTCGAAAATTTCAGTTGACATCGCCGCATAAAGTAAATCAGGACAGAAAAGTGGATGGAATCCATTTTTTTAAAAATTCTTTAGAATGAAAATCAAACGACCATTTTTTTTTTACACTTTTCATAGGGAAAAAAAAAAATAAAAACAGAAAAAAAAAAGAAAGAAAAACCGTGAAATCTTACCAGGACGCCGATACACTCTCCGCAGCCTCGTAGGATTTCTGTTGGTAGCAGGCGTTGACAACAAAAGTATTCCACGGAATATTTATAAAATAGGAGTAAAATTGCCGCAGTACAACGTGCCTGCAGTGTAATCGTTACGATTTCCCATAGATGAGATGAATAGTGTGACAACAAGAAATCGTAATGCTGGTATGGTGACGATTACACATGACGAAAGGATTTGGACGCATAGAACACGACTGGTTTGTATTTGTCTTACTACTGCGGCATCCGATAAACCGTAAAGGCAACAAACTGAACTCCGAAATGATAACGACCAACCTGTTATCGAAGTATAACATTTGTCATAAGTCTAGAAACAGCCTTTTTTGTCGACCATGTGGACATGTTCCACAATCATCGATGTTACCTATTGAAAAATAGCCTAGTAAGGCAGAGGGCTCGGGTTCGATTCCCAAACGGAGGCTTTGAACTAATAATGGCCACAGCTAAAACAACTAAGAATGTACGGACATTTCGACAGAATCTTGATACAAACTCGATCCCATTTAGAGCGAAATATGAACGGAAGAAAGATTAACTTGGAAACTTATGTAGAAGCCAAAGTTGAATGAGACCGGATGTTCTGGAAGATTAAGCGTCTTTTGCTTCATCGAAGACGACCACCATATAAATCTTGGTCAATTCAAGTAAGCAACATCACTTTTCCAAACGATAACAAGGTATACAACAACGGAACCAACTGGTAAAGCAACGAGCACCAAACAAGACCAATTTCACATCGCATAAAGAAGCAGAATATTTCTCAAAGAGATCGACATAACAACCGCAAAACTTAATTTTCATCATTCTTCTTTTCTGTGTGTTTGTCAGGCCTCTCGCACGAAAATCATGATATAGGGAATAGACCCTTGAATATCAATTCAATTGCGACATGTGAACATCATAGTTTGGAATGCAAGGATACCATCCAGAAAAGGAAAATGCACAATAGCTTCATGGAATGTTGAGAGATGTTGGAGATGGAGTTACGAGGCTGATGCAGAAGAGTGTCATTAACATGTTTAAATGATATTTAATGCCAAGACGTCATTAATATATCGGAGAGTGAAATTGAAGAAATACATTCAGCTGATGCAGCGTTTGTTTGTAGTTGAATAGTTAAGATGCAATGGGCGTTGAGTAACTGCAGGCGATAACAAAGATATTTCTGCACTGAAAGTATGGTTGGATATTAGCTTTTTACAGATTAATTGTGAAAATATTGCTAATGTTAACAACATCCACTCCCTTATTCTTTAAGACAGTATGACAATCATGTTAGTATGTTGGCATTCTCTGGTACATATTTTTGTACTCTATAAAATTAGCATAGAAAATAAAATGAACTTACCGTAAATTAAATTTGATATTGAACATTTGGACGAGAAATAGTGTGTTATTGACGATATCTTCCACATTTTATTGGTTATTTATGTATTGTTAGTGAAGATGTTTGTATATCAGTTATTTTTGGCATTTGTAAATGCCACTTTACTGCCGCAGGACATTGTTAGACTTTTACCTACCGTAAACGTACTTAGTATAGCACTAATAAATTTTAATGCAATATCACTTTTTGGCAAATGAGCGTAACGATATATTCACGCATCAGTAATAATGGCTACATATAGATAAATAATTAAAAGAGACATTGAACGCAGTCATACTTTAGCTCAATACATTCAGCGTGTAAAAAAAACCTATATAAAGTAGTGTGATTCGATGGTGATACGATTACAGTGAAAACAGAAGGAGTTAATGAACATCTATAAGTCCATTGATAACAAAATTCTATATTATGAAAGTCGATTCGGCTGCGCTTTGTTTTAAAACTGGTCAGAGATGTACACGTCAATACTGCTGACCTTTGCTTTCATACGAGGCTGAATTTATCAAAAAATCTTACCAAAACTGGTCATAAAGACTCGGTCACGTCCACCGATTTCATTTTGAGATATATTGTCACTAAATAATATGTTCATTGTATGTACACACCAAAGTTTGCAATCAAGGATACTCTTGCATCAGCCGCACATCTCGATATTTTACTGATACAAAACCAACATTGACAGCTTTCGACCAAGGTGTATAAATGCTTTGATTTCAGTGTCCCTATCGGGAATTTTCCATTTATGGACAAACATATCCCTGCATTCCCAACAAATGGTGTTTACATGTCGCAGTTGATTCAAGCCTGTTTCAAATATTATGATTTTTGTGCAAGATGTCGTCAACTGACGGGAAAACACACGGTTTCAATTTAAAAAGGTTGATAAAAATTGTGGTGAAGTTTTACGGTCGCCATGGTGATCTCATTGAGAACTGGTTCTAATTGTCACGGAAATTATTTCTTAAGTCCTCCAAACTATCCCGTCTATGGGAAAGTAGTGCTTTTTGAAGCAGGGAATCTACACTACAGCAAGATACTTGATTTCTGGTGTATACTAAAGACCAGAGTGGCAGTCATTCATGACTGTTAAACCAGAGGCCAGTCAGCGTATTCTAGCAGACGACACTGGTCAAGCGTTGGAAGAGGCTTGACAAACACCTTTAACAACATTAAAGTTTGAACGTGCACCAATGTTATTCCTAATATCATACCACACATATGTGTTCATTTTCTTTAAAACTGGAAAATAATTTTGATTTTCACTTCCTACGGCGGCCATGTTGGATTTTTTTAAAAAAAAAGTCTCAAACAAATCTTGACATGGTCATCAATATTCAAATTTCATTTCAATCAGACCAATGGTGTTGATATAGCCTGTTATATTTTAATCAATCAGATGTTTTGGCCGCATATTTGATGTTCGATTGATAAAAAGAATAGCCGAAAGCATTACTCCGCATAGCCATCGGACATATAAATGTGTCGGACTAAGAGCGATGGAAGAATAATTATCTAAACAAATGAGGACATCGTACAAGGTTGAATTCCAATGTATCCTGTCCATCAGGGCCGTAATTTTGTTTAAAACGCTACATCATGCACTAGATCATTATGCACGTTTGAAAGAGTTAGAATTGCAAAGCTCCAGAAGTTACTCCAGGAATTTATCGACTATTTTTTCCTTAAGTAGCAGCTACCTCTGGATTATTTATAGGTCAGCTGCCTATGTACTGTGGAACAAATAGTCGATAAAGTTACGGTAGCTTAATGGTTTTTCAACAAGGAACTCAACTATGACTGGGCGTTTGAAACTTAACGTCTTCACTTGTTATTGATATTTTTTTCGTTTTTATTCCCTTATTTTTCCTCGTGTCTAATATTTTTACTATGAAACTGGTGAATAACAAGTCATTTACCAAAATCTTTTCCCAGCGCACTTTTGTTTCACCACAACCGACCGCTATACATGTATCATGTGCCACCGGACCCTTGGTCAATATTAAGATACTCAAATAAAAATATCATTTCTTGGACACAGCGTGATTTTGGATACACTAATATGTAAATACTTTTGAACGCTTAGCTGGTAATAATGATAACAATAACAAACGCTGTAATAAACACATCGTTTGGAGAACTATGGGTAATATTTCTTTGTGCGATATGAAGCTGGGCGTGTCTGATGCTCATTTCAAACTCTTTGTTTCGATGGTGTATACTTTGTTCTCATTTGAGAATGTAAGATTACGTACGTTGAGTGACTAATATTTGCACGGTGTGTGTCTTTGACGAACAAGACGTTTACTCTTCTGGAACCCCAGGTCTTATAATCTTTTTCAAGAATATCCATGCGAATTTATCTTTCGTCCATATTTTGTCCTCATCGAATTTGAGTTTGAATTAGCGTTTGGTTGATATGACATTATTTATTTGAAATACGAACATCAGACTCTGTAAAAGTAATAGAAATATTTCTTTTTGTTATCCTGCTTTATTTCAGGGGCAGCCCTCTTTGCATGACTGAATATAAGCATATTTTTGGATACTTCAAAAACAATGGACTAACCTTGTGCTGGGTTGTTAAGCCTTTCCTACAGTCTGTTAAAGCTGCTGTGTGCAGTGGGTGAGTTTGTGTTAGCTGTTTCATTGATATACCTCTACTATGAGTAAACAAGTAGGTTTTTAGATTATGAAGCAAATATAATTAATTTCCCAATTTGTTTCTGTTTCAAGGTTTTGAAGTATGGCATTCTTATCCGCCAAATTGCGTAATATTCGATTCACAATTCTGTATCTAACTCTGAATTAAATCAACAATTACACGAGTGTCTCTAACCTATGTTGTGCTGGGATTTTTCGACTCGATACCATTCTCCGGGTATCATAAAGGAACTGAACTCTAACTTGAGCTGATGTTTTGTTTTTGTAGTGACGGATGTTGTGGAGATAACACACGTTGCGAACCCGACGGGTATGTACTGAAGAAATTCCTTGTCTTCTGTGACGCCTATTTCGTTAATGGAAATGGATGCCCACTCGGTACCACTGAACTTGAAGACACCTTTCCTGGAGTAATCGATGACAGCAGTTTCACGAGGGGACAACAACGCAAAAAGCGCGATGCCGATGATTTGGGAGAAGAATTTCTTACACTAAGTAGGGAGAAACGGAAATGTTCAGCGAGTAAAGGATACTTTGCCTTTCAGCACTTTTACCTCCCTACCACATGCAGTTGTAGAAACTGTAATTGTTAAAAGATAGATCATTCCCTATACGGTCAGGTCTTCATTTTGGATAGACGAAAATTAAAATGTTGATCGCAGAATTAACTAATAAAATGCTAAAACAAACTATGATTTCTGCTTTGGTATTTCTGGTATTCAGTAGACATGTAAAAAGAAAGGTAGGAATTAAGTTTAATTTACGTATGTCAACAAATAAGTAGTATTTTCAAATATAAGTCTACCTGTTGTAAGAAGCTTCCTGATATATTTGTCAGTTATCTGACATTCGTTAATAGTCTTTCATTAAGGATAAATTATACTCGAGATGAGCATGCTAAATAGTTTCACAGATTAACTCTGACACGTGCTTGCTTGCTCTCTGAATTAGCAAAATGAGGAACAGTTGTCATATACTATGCTTCCAGCATTTGAGGCGTCTGACCGTCTTTATCACTAACCCTCCACCTCTGGGTCAGGGTTCGAGACCTACGTGTGGGAGTAGCAAGGTACTGGCCGCAGGTTGGTGGTTTTTCCCTCCGAGAACATTGACTTTCCATCAACGTTAAAAACGACACTGGTCGTAAAACATTTATAAACAATAAAACAGTTAAAAGTTAATTAATTGTTAGATAATGACAAACTGTCCTAAAACCAGAAAGAAGCTTTGTGATTACGTGTGTGTTCACTGTACCAGAACTGGAGGTATGTAATTATGTTTACCAATCAAAACAAAACAAAAAACAAAAAAAAAGCAAAAAAAAACAAAACAAAAAAAAACATGATGGCGATGGACAACTAGTTTGTTAAAATGTACCACTAGTTTGATACAATGGTGATACTTCACAATCTATTACTTTTTAGTAATACAAGGGGCTTATTTCAACTACCTTTATTAACTGCAATTGTGAGACAGAATAGGCAATAGCAAAACATCAAATCTTCTCTCTTTAATGGATAAACGGGTAGCATAAGGGGGTCTCGGAATGAGAAATCAAAGACAAACGGGTCGGGTCCTATGGTTTTATTTCGTCACTATGTTTATTCGGTACATAGAAGATGTATATTTTTATTCTACATATTGCATTCTTTATAATCTTTGAATACACATTTGGATAAATACGTTAATGCTAGATATTCTAAAGTATACAATGTGAAACCTATATGGTCATAGTACAACTGAATGTATATCAATATCATATTAAAATCTTAACTCTGTATCGATAGATAAGATTAACCAGTTTCTCTACATACAATAATAAAATAAATTACAAACACCAATCTTTAGTTATTACCCTAGTTATCCGTATCTATAGCACATACACTACACATATTATACTGAAGTGTTCTTGTGTCTGTGTGTTGTCAATTGATCTGAAATTGTACGAAGGCAACTTCCATAAACTGACGAGGTTTGATAGGCGTCCCGTTAATAAATAACAACATATTCAATATAAATGTAGCCAATTGTTTACAAAACTTCTCTATATTAATTATTTGTTGGGATATAAAGATATCCTACCAATAAGTTGAGTACCACTTAGAAAGATTTAATTATAATATATTAATGTGCATAGTGAATGAGGAAATTAACACATTTATAAATATGTTTAAACATAATATGCGGGGAAATTAGCTTAGTTTAGAGATGATTCCATTAAATCATTATTATTGAAGTTTAACATTGAAACTAAGGGATATGAAAAAAGCTGCTTGGTATATTGAAGACATATATCAAGAAATTGAGAGACTTACATCCAAATATGGACACAATATACTGATCTAATTTTAAAAGAAGCATAAATTTTACATAACACACAGGTACAAAAGCATGGCCGGCAACATGGGGCAGACATAATTGTGGAATTAAGTCTGACTTCCGGTATGACTTCTGATCAGTAAGGGCAGGAAGTAGTGACAACTTCCGGTATTTATATAACATGAAAAAGTCCTATAATGACCTTTAACAATAATAAGTAACTCTAACATGATAAAATATGAACGTGCTTGGAAATATATAGAAAATAAATATACCTTATTTTAGAAATTTGTTTAAACAAAAAATGCAATACCGAGTTAATAACGATTATTAAAGAACTCGTTAATTGAAGTATAATAAATAATTGTAAAATAAAACACACATCAGAAATACAACTCAGTGGATTTATCTTATCAGATCAAATCTATATACTAATATTATAAGATATGCTTATTTGATGTCTTAGTCAGGCGAGTTCATTTCAACATTTTTCGACTAGAAATAATGCTTACCCCGACTATGGTTTGAGGATCACTGTTGAAACCTGTGATCAGCCTTAAAATAACACAGCGGTTATCTTAATTAGTGGAAGAATAAAGAAATTTCCTGAAAGTAATTTCATATCACATTTTATCTCATCGAGGGAGAACAATTTTTAACCCCTTAACAATCTAACAACCATAAAAAGTTATTTTTAAAGAAAAAAGTACTTATTTTGCATTAATGTGAGAGTTACTTTGTGTATCTCAAGTTCACAATCAATCATTTGCTAGCAAAACACAAGATTTAATAACATATGATATATTTTACATTTTAGAATTACATCATTACTACCAATTAGACAACTAAATGATATAAGTTATAAACACCAAGAAACTTACTATTATCATGTATCTAGCATTTCTAGTTATTCCTGAAGCGACACAAACACAGCTACTTCTCGCCACAGCCCCCCTCACGTCCAGGTTTTTTTTTACATTAACAAAGAATTTTCCTACAAAATATATCAATCAATAAAACAAATGATAAAATTAAAGGTGATGTCAAGGTCACGTTAGCACTGGACATTACAACATATGTATACATCATGTGCATGAAACCTGGACAATGCATACGTAAGTGGACAACACAAAGACAGACCAGTCACCTGGCCGGACATGCATATACAGAACAGTATAGGTTTTTTTCTCTCAATGATTGTCATATGTTGATTGTAACATGTTATTATCCAAACAAGTACTTAAAGTATTGTGTCAAATGATTTGCTTTTTACAATTCAATATGCAGGTATCAGTGTCTGATATCCCTGTTCAAAACTAAATTCTACAATTACCCGACGATTGTGATCATAAAATTTCTCCGTAGCATTTATCGTCATACATCTCGATATCATGTGATGTTAACTAGATATCAAACGTAACTTTTGCCTGGTTACAACACAACCATACAAATATACCGATTTAGAAATGAAAGCACATTCTGTTAGTTTAGAATTGTCTTTTTTGGAAAGGAAGCATGCAATGTTGAAAAATAAAATTGTTTTGTATAAAAAATGCAGCGGAGGATGCTCAAGATGGGTAAATACTTCAATATTCTTAAAAATCCACATTCCATTATTTCAATTTCTGGAATGTTATATAAAAACAACTGTGACCTCCACAATTATGTTAACTATCGGTATGTCAAGCAACACATTCATTTCTTATTTCCTCTGTTACATTTGTGATATTGCAGTCATTACTTTTATAAAGACAAATGAATAATAATGTAAAGTAACCGCACAAAGTTTCACTATTTTCTTTACCAGTCAGTCCAATTGCTTAATCCGTATTTGTAGGAAAGAAGCAATTCTAAATTCTAAAGTTTTAAAACATTCGGAACACAATAATAGGAGAAGGCTGTCATATGTTATGCCTGATGCCTAATTCCTTTCCAAGGGGACGACGGAGTAAAAACTCAAGTTGTGGTACCCCAGGAGCTGGTAGCTTTAGTTCTCAACAGCCTACACAACAGGATGGGTCATCTTGGTATTACTCGTACCATTTCATTGTGCAAAGATAGGTTCTATTGGCCCGCCATGACGACGGACATCGAACAATGAATCTCAGGTTGTTCTCGTTGCCTGAGAAGGAAATCACCTATCAATGAAAGAGCACCAATGGTTTCTATTACGACAACTCAACCACTGGAAGTTGTCAACATGGACTTTTTGACCTTGGAACCTTCGAAAGGAAATTACCAACACATACTTGTTATTACGGACAATTACACTAGATATGCCGTTGCCGTACCAACAAAGAACCAAACATCTAAAACGACAGCAGATGCTTTCTTCAATAACTTTGTTGTCCACTTTGGAATGCCGCGTCGGATACACTCGGATCAAGGAACCAACTTTCAGAGTAACCTTATGAAAGAACTTTACCGTCTCGCAGGGATCGATCAGTCAAAGACAACACCATATCACCCGCAAGGGGATGGCCAATGCGAGCGCTTCAATAGGACTCTGTTAAACATGTTGGGAACACTAGAGGACGACCAAAAGAAGAATTGGAAAGCATACGTTGCCACACTAGCGCATGCGTACAACGCGACAAGGAATAAATCAACCGGATTCTCACCCTTCTATTTGATGTTCGGTCGTGAACCCCGGTTACCGATAGACATAGCTTTTAACATTAGGAGGACCAATGATAGCAAAGTTTCCCATATCAAGTATGTAGAGGACCTCAGGAAAAGGTTACAGCGATCCTATGACCTGGCAACCACCAGCATCACCACATCGCAGAACCGACAGAAGGATGCCTATGACAAGCGAGTGCGTAGAGCTTGTGTCCGTAGAGGGGACCGTGTGCTAGTGAGGACTTTAGCATTTGACGGCAAGCATAAACTCGCGGATAGATGGGAAGAAGATGTCTATATTGTCCTAGACCAACCGAACGAGAACATGTCAGTCTTTGTTGTGCAAAAGGAAAATGGGGAAGGAAAGAGACGTACCCTCCACACAAATCTACTGCTACCC